>NC_056729.1:782752573-782895073 GCF_019279795.1 Protopterus annectens
GGTCCCACAGCCATGAATGCCTGTAGCTCTGAGACTCATCTTGCAGAAGTTATTGCTAGGAGCAGAGCTGTTTTCCAAGATAGAAACTTTATATCAGCTGCAGTGGCTGGCTCGAAAGGAGGCAGGGTGAGTTTTTCCAAGACATAATTGAGGTATTGGAGATCTCCTTGCAGGCCTTAAATATTTGGCCCCTCTGAGGTACTGCCTTAATAAAGGATGAGAAAAGATTGGTGGCTCTGTATTGTAATGAGCCGAAATTGCAGAGGCATGAATTTTTATAGATGAAAAAAATAGGCCTTTGTCCAGCATCTCAGTCAAGTATTGCAAAATCTGAGGAATGTTTGGTACAGCTGTGTCAATTCCTTGTGCCTGGTTCCAAGCACAAAATCTCTTCCATTTTCCAGCATAGGATTTTCTAGTACTAGGCCTCCTGGCCTCCAAAATGACATCCATCACCGCTTTAGTGAGAGGTGTGTTTTGTATGACTACATTATCCGCCACGCTGCCAGATTTAAGGTCTTGAGTTGGCTGTGCAGGATCTGATTGTTCTGCTGGGACAGTAGATGAGGCACTTGAGGTAAGGTCCAGGCTGGGCATTGAGACAAGTTCCTTACGATTGGATACCAGTACTGGCGTGGCCACTCTGGGGCAATCAGTATCATTTTTGGCTTCTCCTGTCTGACCTTTAGGAGTACCTTGGGGAGGAGAGGCAGAGGAGGAAAGGCATATACTGTTAAGTTTTTCCAGCTGAAAGACAGAGCATCCACTTTCCATGCTTGTCTGTGATTAGTCCTTGTGCAGAATCTCTTTGGTTGGCAGTTGTGAGGTGAGGCAAATAGATCTATGTCCGGGCATCCCCATTTCCTTGTTACCATGCTGAAGACTTGTGGATCCAATTTCCACTCATGGGGATCCATGAGGTTTCTGCTTAGTTCGTCTACCAGAGTATTTATCTTTCCTGGCAGGAATCGTGCCTGCAGATGTACTTGGTAAGTCAATACTGTGTCCCACAAAGTCATGGCTAGTCTGCAAAGTGGGTAGGAATGAGTGCCTCCCTGCTTGTTTATGTACCACATGACCGTGGTATTGTCTGTCTTTATCAGTAGTTGTCCCTGATGAAGTAGGTCTTTGAATGCTGTCAGGTCATTTTGAACAGCTAGCATCTCTTTTTGATTGACATGTAGATGCATTTGGTTTGTGGACCATGTGCCTTGAATACATCTTCCTGCCATGTGGGCTCCCCAGGCATAATCCGATGCATCCGTTGTTAATGTCTGCCTGGCTGGGTTAAGGTGAACGGCGGTCCCTTGTTCTGGTGACAGGCCTTCGCCCACCACTGAAACTCCCGTTGCAGGCAGGGAATGAGAGAAACTATTGTTTCCAGGCTGTGGCAATGCTGAGTCCAAACACTTTTTAGGTACCATTGAAGTTTTCTCATATGCAGTCTTGCATATGGAATCAGTAGAATGCAGGATGCCATGAAGCCCAAAGCCTGCAGAATTTTTCTTGCAGATAACTGGGCTTTTGTTGCCAACAGTTTGAAAAAAGTAGTCAGTTGTTTTTGCTTGTCTGGCATGAGATAAGCCATCTGGGAAGTTGTATTTAAGCTTGCACCCAGGAATATTATCTCTTGAGAGGGTACTAGTTTTGATTTCTGTTCGTTGACTGTGTACCCTAGGCATGGTAGTAATCTCTTTACAAATGCCAGATGCTGTAGTAAAATGTCCTTGTTCTCCACTTGAATAAGGCAGTCGCCCAAGTAAGGATATATTTGTATTCCTCTTTGTCTGCAGTATGCAATTACTGGTGCCAGGCACTTTGTGAAGACCCTGGGCGCAGCAGATAAGCCAAAGGGCAGTGCAGAGAATTGGTAGTGCATTGAGCCAGCTTTGAATCTGAGGTATCTTCTGCATGTTAGTCTGATTGGGATATGCAGGTATGCCTCTTTGAGATCTAAAGTCACAAGCCACGCCTTCTTGCCCAACATGGGCAGAAGCTGCTGTAGAGTCAACATTTTGAATTTTGGAATATCCAGATATGTGTTTAGAATAGATAGGTCCAGTACTGGTCTCCAGGCTTTGTCCTTTCTGGGTACCAAAAACAGTCTTGAATAGAATCCTTGTCCCTGCTCTTGCTCTGGTACTTGATGAATGGCCCTCGTGTCCATGGGGGATGAAACTTGTTTTTGTGCCTCTGCCCAATGATTGGGTGGCAGATCTGGCATTCCGTTTGGCCTTGGCAGGGAGTGAAAATGGAACCTGTAGCCTTGTGATACTATATTTAGAACCCATTTGTCCTGGGTGATCTTGTGCCAGTTTTGTGAAAAAAGTGCTAGTTTCCCCCCCCAAAGGGGCTGCCAAAAGATAAGTGCTTGGTGCTGGAAGGGGGAAGTCATTGAGATTGTTTCCTGTATGGCTGTGATTTTTCCTCTCCGCTCTTGGAGGTAGAAGCACCCCATTGTTTAGGCCTGTATGAGCCTTGAGGCTGTGATCTGCCTCTGGGGTGTCTGTATCTGCCTCTTTGTGGCCTATCTGACACTGGAAAGGACCAATTCTTTGTAGGCCAGTTCCTGCTAAATCTGGGAGGCTGTACCTGCAAGAAATCCTTGACTGCTTGCATAGATTTAGCTTTATCCTCCATTTTCTTCAACACCTCTTCTGCTTTAACACCAAACAAAGTATCTTGCTGTAATGGAGCATCTAATAGTTTTGCTTTAACATGACCAGGCAGATTCTGTTCTTTTAACCAAGCATGCCTCCTAATGACAGAAAATACAGTTGTGTACCTACCATAAATGTAGATGTTCGAGTGTATTCACTGTTGCAGTCATTACACTTGGGTTATCCTGCTGGTAGGCTACCCGCAGTCAGCCTGAATTCCAAAGTCCTGGACCGGCGTTGGTTGCTGTCACCTCTTCCCTGACGTCAGTGCGCCAGGGGTATAAAAGATGCAGCCTACGCCATTTTCTTCAGTTTTTCTTGCGCCAGATGTCAGGTGCCACCAAAAGGGTAGGCTGTAAAAATTATAATCATAAAAAAGCATGCACATAACTTTCATCTACAAGCAAATACACCACATAGGTTGTATAGAATAGATAGGTACAGAGGAGTCCCAGCAAAGAAAAAAGGGGGATGGAGGGAGGGTAACCTGAACTGCAACAATGAATACACTCGAACATCTACATTTATGGTAGGTACACAACTGTACTATGTTCATCTTGTTTCACTGTTGCAGTCATTACACTTGGGTTGAATCCCAAAGCTGAGGTAGGGTGGCTGGGCCTAAATAGAGTTTGGAGTGGCTATGAGGCCCTGCAGAACTGCAGTGGCAAAGCCTGCTCTGGATTTAGAGTAGAGAGGTAAATGGTAGTGCTTTGTAAAAGTGTGCACTGAAGTCCATGTTGCAGCCTCCAAAATATCCTTGGTTGGTACTCCTCTGAGGAAGGCTGCTGAAGTGGCTGCTGCTCTGGTAGAATGTGGCCTAATGGCCTTGGGCACTGATTTGCCATGTTGTGAATAGCAGAAACGAATGCAGTGGGCTATCCGTTTTGAAATAGTCTGTTTTGAAATGGCTTTTCCTTGGGAACCTGCAGCATATGCCACTAAGAGTTGCTCAGTCTTTCTGAAGGCTTTAGTCTTGTCCAAGTTAAAGCATAGCTGTCTGTGTATGTCCAAAGTATGCAGAAGTCACTCTCCCTTATTCTGTGGGTTTGGGTAAAAGGTAGAGAAGTGTATGGTTTGGTTAAGAGCCATGCTGGGCACTACCTTAGGCATAAATGTCGGGTTTGTCCTTACAGAAACCCTGTCCTGATGGAAAATAATAAAAGGTTCCACAGCCATTAGTGCCTGTAACTCTGAGACTCTTCTTGCTGAAGTTATTGCTAGGAGAAGAGCGGTTTTCCATGACAAGTATTTTATCCCTGCTGTATTGGCAGGCTTGAAAGGAGGCAGAGTGAGCTTTTCCCAAGACAACATTGAGGTCCCATGTAGGAATTGGAGCTCTCCTTGGAGGTCTTATGTTTTTGGCTCCTCTGAGAAACTGTCTTAGCAGTGGATGAGAAAAAAATAGGTGGTTCCGTATTATAATGAGCTGAAATGGCAGAGGCATGGATCTTAATTGATGAGAAGGATAGGACTTTGTCCAGCATCTCAGTTAGGTATTGCAAAATCTGAGGAATATTTGGTTCAAGCAAGTCAATTCCCTGCACTTGGTTCCAAGCACAGAATCTCTTCCATTTTTCTGCATAAGATTTTCTGGTGCTGGGCCTCCTGGCCTCCAAAACAACATCCATAATTGCTTTAGAGAGAGGTGTGTTCTGAATTATTACATTATCCGCCATGCAGGCAGATTTAGGGTTATGAGTTGGCTGTGCAGGATCTGATTGTTCTGCTGGGTCAGCAAATGAGGTATTAGAGGCAATGTCCAGGTTGGGCCTTGAGACAAGCTCTTTAGGATTGGGTACCAGTGCTGGCGTGGCCAGTCTGGGGCAATCCGTATCATTTTTGGCTTCTCTTGTCTGACCTTTAGGAGTACCTTGGGGAGGAGAGGGAGAGGAGGGAAGGCATATACTGTAAGGGCTTTCCAGCTGAATGAAAGGGCGTCCACTTTCCATGCTTGCTTGTGATAAGTCCGAGCACGGCCGGCCTTAGGCATAGGCGAACTAGGCAACCGCCTAGGGCGTCGTACAGGCCGGTTGTGTAAAGGGTGCAATTTGTAAGTATTTATTCATTTTAATTTATTTTTCTAATTAGGTGGGCAGCAAAACGATAGGGGGAGGGGCGAACACACTCCCACTTTTGTAGCTGCAGCCTGCAGCTTGGCCAGGAAGTTTTAACAATCAAATGACGAGTCTTTTCCTTTAAGAGGAACATGCGTGCGTCTCATACACACACGCCAACGTAGTCGCGCGGAAGTTAAAGTAGTAAAGTTACGAGACGGGTTAAGTCTACGTGTGCGCATGGCCGTTCATTTTAAGAAGAAAGTAAGTGTGTGTGTGTGTGTGTGTGTGTGTGTGTGTGTGTGTGTGTGTGTGTGTGTGTGTGTGTGTGTCTAATGACCATGTGAGTGAATGTGTGTGTGGTTTTGGGGGGGGGTTATCATACTTCCACACTTCACTCAACAAAAGAGCAAAACATACAACACTAGCTGAGGGGGGAACCACTACACACTAATAACTTTAAATGGCAGTTAAACATAATGTGACTGGCAGAAATGACGACACCAGGGAGTACAGTTAGCATTATGCCTCTTTGGCAATTAACAAAGACATGGTCAGGAGGCAGCACTAGACTCCCAGAGTACATTTAACAGCATGCATTAATGACACATAAAGACGTGGTCAGGGACCAGAGATTGCACTTAACATATGCCTTAATGGCACTTAACAAAGATGTGGTTGAGGGGAACATTAGACATGAGGAATTTAACATTGTCCCTTAATGGCCTTAAATGAAGACATGGTCAGGGAGAACACTATGTACCAGGGGTTACACTTAATATTGTGCCTAACAGCACTTAACTAAGACAGGAGTTGGGGAGGAAGGACTAGTCACCAGTGATAATTCTTTAACAGCATGATCTTAATGACACTTCAAAAAAAAAATGAAAGAAAGACAATGTGGATCGGGGGTACAACTAGACACCAGGTAACTAGTCTTCTGTGACACCACTGATCAAGAGGGATAACCTGGAAGTAACAGCTAAGACTTTAAAGATAAATCAATACATAACAAGGAGGGGAGAGGCTACAGACCCTGCACTCTTGACTTCAAAAACTGCATTATCAACCCATGACACTAACTGAAAAATCATTATAAAATATTTTTTTTCTGTTATAACAGAAAAAAGCAATTCTGTGATATAATGAGAATCCTGGTCATTATATTAGCTCTGCAGCAGTTCATGAATTTTGAGGGTGAAAGAGACAGGGCATATAAGCATACCTCTCAACCTCATGGTGCAAATATCTAGAAAAAGTCAAAATTAATGGTGGGATAAAGTTACACAGTCATGGGCAGATTTTAATTACTATTCTTAGAAATTTAGAAAGGCACTAGAAGAACAGCTTTTGCATTAGAATACATTGATGTGATATACCATGAAAGAATCAAGACCATAAAAACAAATCACATTAACACTGCATACTGGCTCTATTACATTTTCTTTTGCAAAAATTTGAAAAAATAAAATATAACTGGCATGTTTGCTCTTGTTTACATTAATCATACCTTATAACATATGTCCTTTCAGTCATCCCCTCTACTCCTTACATATTCCCTCCTTGTAGAACCCCACACCATTTCAACTTAACTTTCCCTTTATTATTCCCCCTTAGTCTTCTGTAAAATCCTTTAGTCCCCCTCTTAAGTTCACATTTACTCTTGGTTAATTTTCACACAAATCCTTTTCTATCAACTTTCAAAGTTAAAAAGTGCAATATTTAAAATCTATCCCTATTTTTCAGCCATTGCATCCACATTGTTAGGCTTTGTCCAGATTTTTTTGCAATAAGAGGTTGAAAGGTATGGATACCTCTCAACTGTCCAGATTTTTGCCTCATATTGTTGGCCTAATTCCTCATAATATTTTGGCATTCTGACAAATCACCGAGGATTTAAATAACTAAATGTCATACATTTGAGTTTCACCCTTCATTTCCTTCAGCAAATGCACGCTAAGACAAATGCTGTTATTGTAGCAACTTTGTAGGTCTATAAGAGCAATATTTATAATCTGCCCCTGTTTGGGGGCCTTTGTCCCCCCATAATTTTAGCCTTTGTTCAGATTTCTTGTGCCAAGAGGTTGAGAGGTATGGAAGCATGGTATGTAGTGCCCTAGTTGCTGATTATTTGGTGCATTTTAAGGGGGATAGGGGTTCTGCATTCCATAGTGTGCCCTCCTTTGTTTAGGATACCTAGTAACTATGAACTTGTTGGTTTCTCAGTCATCCTCTTTTGCAATATCACCAGCTTACCATTTTGTTCTTCAATGTAATGTAGGCAATTAATTCTTCAGGGGCAGCAGGCACTGAATTTGTAGATATAATACTGAAATGTACAGCTGTTTGCCAGTAACAGCCTCTTCATTAGTTACACATCTCTTTAATGTAGAATTATTCAGATGAATTTTACTTCTACAGATATTGTCCTTATTGACTGATAGTGGTGAGTTGTAATGATGACAGATGGTTGAGAGGCCGTTTATGGTTAAAATATTGTGAAAGGGGTAGTTTTGTCATTACTGGTTCATGCATTTTGTTTCATTGCTTACTGGAAAAATGTTCAAAACTACAAATTTAAAACACACTCCAACAAGTGTATATGTTTCTATGTGCAACTAGCCATTTTTGTTTATCAAATGGCACACTGTGTTTTAAAATCTGAAAGCATGTTAGTAGCATAATTTCCTTTGGTGCAGAAGGCTGTGGATTCTACTCCCACACCATGTAGATGGAGTGCTGGTATTGCAGTGCCCATATGATTGTTGATTACTTGGTACATTATAAGGGGGATAGGGGTTCTACACTCCTGAGTATGTCCTTTGTATGAGATGCCTAGTTACTATGAACTTGCTGGTTTGTTAGTCATTTTCTATTGCAATATTACCAACTTACCAATTTTTTAATGTAATATAGGCAATTAATTCTTCAAGGGCAGGAGGCACTGAATTTGTAGATAAAACATTGATATATGAAGTTTTGCCCGTAGCAACCTCTTCATTAGTTACAGATTTCTGTAACGTGGAATTCAGATGATTTTACTTCTGCAAAGATTGTGTGTATGGAGTAATATTGGTGGACTGTAATGACAGAAGTCTTGAGTGTTCTTTTATGGTTGAAATTTTCTGAAAAGGGTAGTTATTGGTTCATACATTTTATTTCATTGGTTATTAAAAGAATGTTTAAAACTACAAATTTAAAACACCTTCTAACAAGTGGTGCTATATTATACAAGGAATATAATTCAATGCAATCAGGAAGGTGAATCAAAGAACAAATACATGTAAGTATGGCCCTAAAAATGTGTGCAAGGAGTCTGCCCAAAGGTAAACTTAATTCTTCAATGGCCAGATGTATTTTCTATGATTGTGACTTTTCATGCCGTTTCAATGAATGAGTTTTTTTATTTCAATGAATGTGAGTTTCAAGGGCAGAGAAGTTTACTGCTTATGCTAAGTCTGTTTTCATTGCGAGACTGTATTGTTTAGCAAATGGCTACCTGTGTTTGTACTATTTTATTTTAATATCTGTAATCACTGTAGAAGCAAATAAAAGAACAGTATGCATGGTAACTGGTGAGAAGTAACCAAATAATGGAACACTGGAATGGCTGAGGAGGGGGCTGCTGCTGGGGAGGGTTGCTGCGGGGGGGGGGCTGCTTTGGGGGCATTCTATTACCCTGCCTAGGGCCCTATTTGACCATGATTGAGCTCTGGTATTTAAAGTAGAAAATACTATGCAGAAGTAGTTGCAGTTAAAGATACATTGTAATGTAGTTATTTTTCCTATGCATTTAAATAATTTAAGGAAATGACTGGAGTGGCTTTCTTGGAGAGTGACCCTGTGGGTGTGGCTCAAATAGGGGTGTTTCACGACTATGGTGTGGGTGGGGCTTAAGGGGCGCCACAGTACTACTTCGCCTAGGGCACCATTTTGGCTAAGGCCGGTCCTGAGTCCGAGTGCAGAATCTCTGTAGCTGGCAGTTGTGAGGGGAAGCGAATAGATCTATGTCTGGGCATCCCCATTCCCCTGTTATCATGTTGAAGATTTGTGGGTCCAGTTTCCACTCGTGAGGATCCATGAGGTTTCTGCTTAGTTCGTCTACCAAAGTATTTGTCTTTCCTGGCAGGTATTGTACTTGCAGATGTACTTGATAAGTCAATGCTGTGTCCCACAAAGTCATGGCTTGCCTGCAGAGGGGGTAGGAATGTGTGCCCCCTTGCTTGTTTATGTACTACATGACTAGTATTGTCCGTCTTTATCAGTAGTTGTCCTGGATGAAGTAGGTCCTTGAAGGCTGTCAGGGCATTTTGTACAGCTAGCATCTCTTTCTGATTGATACGAAGATGCATTTGGTTTGTGGGCCATGTGCCCTGAATACATTTTCCTTGCCATGTGTGCCCCCCAGGCATAATCTGATGCATCTGTTGTTAGTGTTTGCCTGGCAGTAGGTAAGGTGAATGGCTGTCCCTTGTTGTGGTGACAGGCCTGTGCCCATTATAGAAATTCCTGTTGCAGGCAGGGAATAAGAGTAATTACTGCTTCCAGGCTGTGGCAATGTTGAGTCCAAACACTTTTTAGATACCATTGTAGTTTCCTCATATGCAGTTTTGCATATGGAATTAGTAGAACGCAGGATGCCATGTAGCCCAGAGCCTGCAGAATTTTTCTTGCAGATAACTGGGTCTTTGTTGACATGTCTTTGAAGTAAGAAGTCAGATGCCTTTGTTTGTCTGGCGTGAGATAAGCAATCTGGGCAGTTGTATTTAAACTTGCACCCAGGAATATTATCTCTTGAGAGGGTACTAGTTTTGATTTCTTTTCGTTTACTGTGTACCCTAGGCAAATTAGTAATCTTTTTACAAACGCCAGATGTTGTAGTAAAATGTCTTTGTCCTTTGCTTGAATAAGGCAGTCGTCCAAGTAGGGGTATATTTGAAATTGTTCTTTGTCTGCAAAATGCAATTACTGGAGCCAGGCATTTTGTGAAGACCCTGGGCGCAGTAGATAAGCCAAAGGGCAGTGCAGAGAATTGGTAGTGCAGTGAGCCAGCTATGAATCGGAGGTATCTTCTGCAAGAATGTCTGATTGGGACATGCAGGTATGCCTCTTTCAGGTCCAAAGTTACAAGCCAAGCCTTCTTGTCCAGCATGGGCAGAAGCTGCTGTAGAGTCAACATTTTGAATTTTGGAACGTCCAGAAAAGTATTTAGAATAGACAGGTCCAGAACTGGTCTCCAGGCTTTGTCCTTTCTTGGTACTAAGAAAAGTCTTGAGTAAAATCCTCGTCCCTGCTCCTGGTGTGGTACTGGCTGAATAGCCCCCCATGTCCATGAGGGATGAAACTTGTTTTTGTGCCTCTTGCCATTGATTGCGTGGCAGGTCTGGCATGCCTTTTGCCTTTGGAAGGGTGTGAAAGTGGAACCTGTAACCCTGAGAGACTATATTTAAGACCCATTTGTCCTGGGTGATCTTGTGCCAGTTTTGTGAAAAAATGTGCTAGCTTTCCCCTAAGGGTGCTGCCAAAAAATAAGTGCTTATCACTGGCAGAGGGAAGTCATTGGGACTGTTTTCTATAAGGCTGTGATTTGTCTTATCCGCTTTTGGAGGTAGAAGCACCCCATTGTTTGGGCTTGTATGAGCTCTGGGGCTGTTGCCTGCCTCTAGGGCATCTGAATCTGCCTCTTTGTGGTCTGTCTGACATTGGAAAGGACCAATTCTTAGAGGGCCAGTTCTTGCTAAATCTGGGTGGCTGTACCTGTAAGAAATCCTTTACTGTCTGCATAGATTTTGCCTTATCCTCCATTTTCTTTAACATCTCCACTGCCTTAACACCAAACAAAGTATCATGTTGTAATGGAGCATCCAATAATTTTGCTTTAACATGATCAGGCAAATTCTGTTCCTTTAACCAAGCATGCCTTCTAATAACAGAATCAGTAACAGCGGCCCTGCACGAGGCCTCCAGTGAATCATAGCCACAATGCAAAGTATGTTTTTCTACTTCATCAGCTGCATGCAATAAATCCTGCAAATCTTTGTTCTCAGAACATTCAGAATTTGTCAACATTTTTTGTTTTAACAAAGACATTAAGTATTGCTGATATTTGAGCATAAAAAACTGACAATTTAAAGCCCTTACAACCAAGTTAGCAGAAGTGTAAACTTTTTTCCCCCATCTGTCCAAAGCCCTAGAATCTCTGTCTGAGGGGACAGGGTTTTTGGCAGAAGCAGCCTTGACCCCTGTGGGACCCTGAGAGAGAGTTTTTGGGTCAGCAGCAGGGTTTTTATAAAGAAATTTATGGGAGTCTGAGACCCTGTAGTATCTGTCCGGTTTAACAGGGGCAGGAGGTAAAGAGTCTGGAGACAGGCCGGACTCTGAAAAAAACATCATCTACTATGTCTAGAACAGGGGGAATTGCAAAAGGTCTGTGAGGAAGTAAAAGACAGTCTCTAAGTCTTTTCTTAGAATCGGAATAATCCTGGCTCTCCCAATGGAAATGCTTCCCAATGGTATGCAGGGTTTCCCCAAAAGAATAGTCCTCGGGAGGAGAAGCTGAAGGAATAGAATCTTCAGCATCAGAATCCTCATAGGGAGGAACAGAATATCCCTGATCAGAAGAGGAATCAGAGGAAATGGAAACCTGATCAGAGGAATCATATTTAGTGTCTTGCTTAGGCCTCTTATCAGGAGGGGGATGGGATACCCTGATCAAAGTAATTAGGTCTTCGACCATTTTGAGCATCTGTTTCTTAGGCATAGAAGCCTGCCGTGGAGAATGCTGTACTGGTTTCCTTGTCTTTAAAACTGCTTTAGACTTTGCCTTGGATGCCGAAGTAGGCTTTATATAAAGTTGTGTAGGTCTAAAGACCCCCTCAGAAGCTGATGCCTGCTCAGCGACTCTGGACCCATCTGAGGGGTTAATTTCCAAAGGGCCAATACCTTGAGTATCCAGAGGCCTAGCTGTCTCCACGTGGGAGTCGGAGGTGGCCTGTGGTTCTGAGGTAGCGGGAGTCAGGGGCTGCGAAAGCGCCTCACTGAGCACCGGCGAACCGCCGACTGGCCTAGAAGAGGCTTCGTCGTCGGTTTTGGACCTCGGATGCTTGTCCTTGTCTTTATCCCTGCATTTTTTTATGAATTCCGGTCGTTGGTTGATCTGATGGCATTATGTAGTTAAACCTTCTTCCAAAATAATAAAAAGCAAAATCGTACAAACACTTAATAGTGCGTTGGTTAAATCTAGCACAAAACTGATAACTAGCAACATCATGGTCAGGGCCTAGGCAAGGAATGCAGTAAGAGTGGAAATCCTTAATAGGTATTTGCTTCCCACAAGAAATACAATTGTGAACTTTTTCTGACATCGGTCTGGAGCAAGAAAAAAGTTTCCCCAACGGGGTACTTAGTTTTATTGAAGACTTAGGATCTGAAATTCGATTTCAAAAATCTCAGGAGTCGGCCGACTGGCACTTGTGAACTGCTTTTGCTTCAGGCACCGCGTGGCAAGAAAGACTGAAGAAAATGGCTTTGGCTGCATCTTTTATACCCCTGGCGCACTGACGTCAGGGAAGAGGCGACAGCAACCGACGCCGGACCAGGACTTTGGAATTCAGGCAGACTGCGGGTAGCCTGTCAGCAGGATAACCCAAGTGTAATGACTCCAACAGTGAAACATGATGAACATCCTGTAACAGTGGCCCTGCAAGAGGCCTCTAAAGAATCAAAACCACATTGCAAAGTATGTTTTCCAACTTGTTCAGCTGCATGCAATAAATCCTGCATTTCTTTGTTGTCTGCACATTCTGAATTTGTTGACATTTTCTGTTTAAGCAATGACATAAGATTTTGCTGATATTTAACCATATGAAATTGGAAATTTAAGGCTCTTACAGCCAAAGTAGCAGAAGAATAAATCATTTTACCCCATCTGTCTAGGGCCCTAGAATCCCTATCAGAGGGGATAGGGTTTTTTGCAGTAGAAGCCTTGACCCCTTTGGGACCCTGAGAGATGGTTTCTGGGTCAGCAGCAGGGTTTTTATAAAGAAATTGATGTGAATCAGGAACCCTATAGTATCTGTCTGGCTTAACAGGAGCTGGTGGTAGAGAGTCTGGAGACAGACTGGACTCTGAAAATACATCATCTACAATGTCTAAAACAGGTGGGATAGCAAGGGGCCTGTGCTGAGGCAATAAAAGGAAGTCTCTGAGCCTTTTCTTGGATTCTGAGTAATCTTGGCTCTCCCAGTGGAAATGCTCCCTCATAGTATGCAGTGTCTCCCCAAAAGAATAATCCTCAGGAGGAGAGGCTAAAGGGATGGATTCTTCAGCATCCGAATCCTCATACGGAGGAAGAGGATATTCCTGTAAAGAGGAGGAATCAGAGGAAATGGAAACCTGGTCTGAAGATTCATATTCTAACTCTTGCCTAGGCCTCTTATCAGGAAGGGGATGGGAACCCCTGATCAAAGTAATTAGGTCTTCGGCCATTTTAAGCATCTGTTTTTTAGGCATGGAGGTCTGTCCAGGAGAATGCTGTATCTGTTTCTTTGTCTTTAGAACTGCTTTAGTCTTTGCCTTTGAAGCTGAAGTAGGTTTCACATATAACTGTGTAGGCCTGAAAACACCCTCAGAAGCCGATGCCTGTTCAGCGGCTCCGAACCCATCTGAGGGAATAGTTTCCGAGTGTCCAATACCTTGAGTTTCCAGCGGCCTAGTTGGCTCCACGTGGGAGTCAGAAGCGGCTTGTGGCTCTGAGGTAGCGGGCGTCAGGGGCTGCGAAAGCACCTCACTGAGAACCGGCGACAGGTCTAGCAGAAGCCTTGTCATCGGTTTTGGATCTCGGATGCCTGTCCTTTTCTTTTTCTTTGCGCTTTTTATAAACTCTGGTAGTCGGCTGTTCTGACTGCATTATATAATTAAATCTTCTGCCAAAGTAATGGAAGGCAAAATCGTACCGACGCTTAATAGTGCGTTGGTTAAATCTAGCACAAAACCGACAACTAGCAACGCTATGGTCAGGGCCTAGGCAAGGAATGCAGTAAGAATGAAAATCCTTATGAGGTATTTGCTTCCCACAAGAAATACAATTATTAACTTTTTCTGACATTGGTCTGGAGAAAGAAAAAAGTTTCCCCAACGGGGTACTTAGCTTTAATGAAGACTTTGGATCTGAAATTCGAAATTGAAAAACTCAGGAGTCGGCCGACCGCCACTTGCGAACTGCTTTTGCTTCGAGCACCACGCAGCAAGAAAGACTGAAGAAAATGGCGTTGGCTGCATCTTTTATACCCCTGGTGCACTGACGTCAGGGAAGAGGTGACAGCAACCGACTCCGGACCTAGACTTTGGAATTCAGGCCGACTGAGGGTAGCCTGCCAGCAGGATAACGCAATTGTAATGACTGCAACAGTGAAACACGAAGAACATCTCCTTTCTCCATTCCTGTGTTGGTTTAGTTCTTAGAATATTTTCTGCTACTTTATGGATATAATATTCTGCATGACTTTTGTAGTCTTCTTAAAGGTCTGCATCCAAAATCCCAGTCTCTCCTTGTTTCTTGAGCTTCCCCCATGTTTCATCATCTCTTTCCACCTTGAATTATAGTTTTCTGCTTGTGCCATGTATAGGAGTCTTAACCGTGTAGCTCAAATGCCCATTCAAATTGGATAATCCCAATCTACCTTGTTCTACTGGAGGAATCACCTTATCCCACTTGACTCTTGGCATCTTCCCCTCCTACATAAAATCCTTCAGCGCTTTATTAATTGCTACCCACAACTTCTCTTATGGTTGATAAAAATATGCCTGACCTGTGTATAAGACTAAAGGGACTAAACATGTTAACTGCTTGTATCTTGCTATCCATAGCCATATAACAAGATTCCATGTTCTCCGTTTTTGTATTATCTTTTATTTAATCTCCTCCCACATATCCTTAAGCTGCCACACTAGAATAATTTTTAATCCATACTCCTAAATATTTAATTTTATCACTTCCCCATAAATATGGGTATTCGTGAATCACTTCATGTGTGGGTACAAAATTTACTGCTATTGCCTTTGTTTTAGCTTCATTAATTTTGTATTCCAAAGGGATCTGGAACCGTCTCAAAATGTTCCACAACACTGTAATGTTTTTTTCTGGTTTTGTCAGGTACAAAACAATATAATCTGCAAATAAAGCCAGCTTTTCTTGACTAACATACCAATTATATCCTTGAATTTCGGAGTCCCTTATTTTCTTTGCCAATGGTTTTAAATACAATGCAAATAATAAAGGGGAAAGAGGACACCCCTGCCTGGTTCCTTTGCTCAAGCAAGAAAACTTTACTTTACAGCATGCAAAGAAAACTATACACTACAAAATAGTACTATTACGAAAAAAAGGTTTTCTTTAGTTGCAGTTAACTTTCTCCCCCCTCTCTTCCTCTCCCCAAAGCATTTTTCTGAACTTTAATGGCATGAAGTAGGGCATATACTTTGGAGTCCCCCACAAGTCCCAACCAATTCTGAAAAAGTCCAATATGCCTTGTTCTGTCATATTTCATAAACATATTTACTGCACTGTAATTACACATTAAGTTACTGGGTTTATTACTGTTCATCTCCATCTCCCAAATCCTGTCTGTTTCACTTCCAGCATACTCTTGATTCCTCTAGTCAACTCTCATGCTCCCTTCCTTCTCTCCAACATTCTTCATTGAAAAGTCTCTCTCTGGTCTTTATTACCAGAACAACAAGAAGCAGAATATCCTTCTGTTTCACAGCTCACTTTTTGTTGGACAAACGTTTGTATTTCCTCCTTAGCATGTACTTCATCAAAGAAATGATTTTGCTCCTCCAGGGAAGAATACCTTTAAGACAGCTGGGTACAGCAGTTTGAATATCACACATGCAGCTTGGCATTCCCTTAATAGTGGAATGAATTTTCTCCTCTTCTACCTGGTGTACAATGAGTAAACATTCTCCATAAACACTCTGCTTCTCCCACTTTTAGTATTTTGTCTTTCTGCCACAGTTTTGTCAGAGTCAACTCCTTCTGGTAGGATTGTATCTTTACTATTAAAAGTCTAGGATGTTTTCTCATAGCCAGGTTTGGAGCATACACACAATGTGCCCTTTCAACTAACAACTCCTGCTGTGGAATACCAATCCAGTAGCTTATTTGTGCTTTCATAAAGTTAATGCAGTCTTTTTCCTTCCAGATTCTGTGGTACAGCTGAAAATTTCAAGTTTTCCTTATATGCTCTGTCCTCTAATTCTATTATTTTTGAAACATCTTTTTCCTGAGCAGTCTCACATCCAACCAACCTTTTATTCACTTCCAACTCTGATTTTTGCAGCTTTAACACCCCATCTGAATATCTAAAGTTTCTTCCACTTTTCCGACCTCTTGTTTGTGTTGATATACTCAATCAGTATTTAATTTATTTTAACCAGGTCTGTGTGCAGTTGCCTTATATCTTCCTGTAGCTTACTGGAAGTCATGTCTGGAAGTTGCAGTGTTTTTTTTTGCTGAACAGCTGCAGAACTATCCCCAGTCAGTGTTGATTTCTCACTTTTTGTAGCTGATTGTTTTCCAGGTGTTTTGTATTTCTTCTTTCCTGGCATCCAGGCAGTACACTTACTAGCCAGTTACTGAAATTTACCTATAAAGACAAAAGTCTATTGGCCTTATCTGTTGGGTTTCTGTTTTCACACTGGGGGAGCTAGAATTAAGCTGTTAATCAATGTGTAGCAATCTTGGAAGTCCTGTAAGCAAACATTTGAACTAGAAATATGTTTATCTCACATCTCTTAAGAATTTTCACCTCTAAAATCAATTCAAAATAAACAACCACCAAATTTCAAAATGATGCCTATGCTGGTCTTTAAGCCACTTAATGTCTTGTGTCAGGGAATGATGCACATGAAGGTCTTCCAGTCAATTAATGTCTTGCATCAAGAAACAGTGTTTGAAATATCTAATATAAAAAGTTTAAGTAATAATCAAGTATGTACTATATGCAATAACAACCATAAATACAAAGATAAAACTTAAAAAAAATAAGATTAAAGCAAAAAGGACTGCCACACCCAATGGTCATTATCAAAACCAATGTCAACACAATTATGACATTAGGGATGTTTTGAAAGAAACCAATATACAAGATCCATAAGTTGCCACCAAGGAAGCAAGTTCCATAGTCATGGTGTCTGATGAAGATGGAAGACCATACAGATTCAAGCAGCACCCCTGGAATTACTAGCAGTGTCCAAGTGGCAAGGTGCATTGTTTTGGGACAGGTGTTAAAGAACAGAGCAATGCTTAAGGGAAGCGAAAAAAGGAGCGTACAGATGTGCAAGTAGAACTTATCATAACAGTAGATGTTCAGATTACCACTGCTGCAGTTGTCTAAGCTATATGGATTATATCCTGCACAGGATACAACAGCTGCCCAGCTTCCAAAGCTTCAGGGTTCCTTTTATGCTAACTGAGAGAGGGAGGCTGGGCCCTGACACAACACTGCTAGGAACAACAAAAATAAATGCCCACACTCTGGCATAAAATTGTACAGTTGTGTAAAATCCTATGATAACAGATGTACTTCTCTTCAGTGTTGCAGTATTTTTTTACCAAAGGGATCCCCTGCCAAAGGTAGCCACAACGTCTGGCCAGTATACCAAAGCTTTAGATTTTATACATGTCGTACATCACACATATGCTCCCCCCTCAATGCATAGGGCACAAAGGTGAAGTACGGACATACATACCTCAAAACTGAAAAGTCCCAGGAGAAGCAATTATTCCTAGGAACCAGGAGGAACATGTGCATCCAGAAGGAGAAAAAAAATAATTCCAGGCTAAGAAGACAGAAGGAAAAGAGCAAAAGGAAGAGGAGGGAGGGAGTGAATACTGCAAAAATGAAGAGAAGGACATCTACTGTTATGTTAAGATTTTCACAACTGTACTCTGCCCTTCCATATCACTGTTGCAGCATTCTTTATAAAACAGAGAGTACAAAAGCTCAACAGGAAACTTGGGAGGAGGAAGGCACAGAAGAGCCCTCTAGAAATTCATGTAGGATAACTCTGGCAAAGCCAGCTCTTACTCTGCAAACATCCAATTTTTAATGCTTAGTGAAAGTATGGATAGAAGCCCAAGAAGAAGCCTCAAGGATGGGACTGGTATCCAAACCTTTGAAAAAAAGCAACAGAGGAGGCAACTACTCTAGCAGAATGCACCTTTACAGAGGTAGAAAGACATTTTCCATGAAAGGAACAACAAAAAGAAATGGCCATAGAGATCCAGGAGGAAATGGTTTGCTTAGAAACAGCCAAACTAGAGATCTGGGATGAAAAGAAACAAAACGTTGCTCAGATTTGTGAATGGCTTTAGCTTATCCAAATAATATCTGAGCTGTCTATAAAAAATCCAAAGTGTGAAGAACCTTCTCAAAAGCAGACTGCAGAGAAGGAAAAAAAGAGGGCAAATTAATAAACTGATTAAGTGACAACCCATTAACCACCTTGGGCATAAGAGAAGGATTAGTACGAAGATACACCCTGCCCCTATCAAAAACTAAGAAAGGAGGAACAGCCATAACTGCTTGGAGTTCAGAGACTCTCTTAGCTGAAGTAAGGGGCAAAGAAGAACAGTCTTCCAAGTACGATGCTGCAAGGAAGCTGAAGCAGCAGGCTCAAAAGGAGCCAGAGTCAGTTTTTCAACAACAACATTGAGGTTCTAGGAATCTGGAACAGACTTTGTAGGAGGCCTGCTATAATGGACACCTTTAAGAAGATGTTTGACCTCAAACCTAGAGGCAAGAGGAGGAGTCAATGACAGAGAAGCAGAGACAGTCAAAAGATGAGCTTTAACAGAAGAATATTCTAACCCAGCATGGAGCAATTTACATAAATAAGAGAGAACCAGAGGAATCCCACAGAAAATGGATCCTGGTTATGAGAAAGATACCAAACAGGAAATCTCTTCTATTTGGACAAATATGACTTCCTGGTAGTGGATTTCCTGGCCTCTTGCAGAACCCTAAGCATGTCCTCAGAAAAAAGGTGCCTAAAAGGGGTCAAAACCCTATTACCAACAGTATCAGTTGAAGAGTAGACAAGTGGGGATAGATCAGAGACCCCTTGTCTTTTGTGAGAAGGTCCACTCTGTGAGGAAATTTGTGGTGATTGCCCAGGGCTAAATAAAGAAAGGGGGAGCAGTGCTGTCTGGGAAAAAACAAAGTTACCAGCAAGACTTTGGGTGAGTCTTGCTTTATCTTGTGCAGGAACCTTGGAATCAGAGGAAGGGGAGAGGGAAGCGCAGAGAAACATCCCCCTACAAAGAAAAGAGAGAGCATCCATATTCCAAGCCAGAGGAATTGGTACTCTCGTGCAAAAAAGAGGAAGTTGTCTGTTCAAAGGGGAGGCAAAAAGATCTACTGTGGGGTTCCCCCATCAATAGACAATGTCCAGAAACACATCTCTGTGATGAATCCATTTGTTAGCCTGTGTACTGGACCTGCTCAAAGAGTCTGCCACTATATTTTGCTCTGAAGGAATGGATACAGCCTGAAGAGTCACTCAATACTGGAACCTAGAGCCCAGACCTGAAGAGCCAGTCTGCATAGAAGGTATAGCAGTGTCCCCCCTTGCTTGTTGACATACCACATCACTGTGGTATTGTCTGTGAAAATTTTGAGAGGCCCTGGAAGAAAGAGGGAATGGAAAGCCTGAAGAGCAGAATGGAGATCTGATGTGATCTGACCTCTGATGAGAAGGCCAGACACTTCAGACCTTGAGTGGACTGAAGGAAGCTCCCCACACCTTATCTGAGGCATCTGAAAAAAGTTCCTGAGAAGGGACTGGGGGTTGAAAGGGAAGTCCCAGGTTGAGAGAAAGCTGATGAATCCATCACTGAAGCTTGAGTTTGAGTCACGAAAGAAGAGGAACCAAAAAATCCTGTGGATGACAGTACTGAAACCACACTGACTTTAGGAACCACTGCTGCTCTCTTATATGGAGTCTGGCCAGAGGCAGCACAGAAATGGTGGAAGCCATGAATACTACAACCCTGAGGAAACCTCTGGCCATGACAGACGTCGAAGAAGAAAAGACTGAAAACAGGTGATCAGAGAGAGTGCCTTGGATGGAGGCAGGGATGCCAGCATGGGGATGGTCTGGATCCTGCAAACCAGAAACATGATCCTGACAAGGAACCAGAATCGACTTATGAAGGTTTATGGTAAACCCCAGGCAATATAAGAGACAAACCGTAAACTGGAGGTGCTGAAGCAAGATCTCAGGGAGTGAAGCCTGAATGAACAGGTTGTCCAGATAAGGAAAGATCTGAACTCCTCTCATCCTGCAAAAGGCAATGATAGGAGCGAGGCATTTGGTGACTACCCTTGGGGCAGTAGAGAAGCCACAGGGCAAAGCAGAGAACTGAAAATGCAAGGAAGAAACAGAGAAACATAAAAACTTCCTGAAAAGGGGATAACTGGGATGTGAACATAAGCATCATTGAAGTCCAGGAATACTAAGAAAGCCTGGAAAAGAAGAGGGAACAGGTTGTGAAGGGACAGCAACCAAATAGAAGGGACCTTCAGAAAGGTGTTGGGCTGAGAAAGATCCAGAATGGGTCTCCAGGTGTCCTCCTTCCTGTGGACCAGAAAGATTCTGAAATAAAACCCCATTCCTTCTTGTGCAGGAGGCATGACTTAAATGGTGCCCTGTGACAAAAGGACGTGAAGCAATTCCGGAAAGAAAGGATGCTGTTCCTGAGGAGGTTGAGGGATGCTCAGAAAAGGAGGAAAACATTTCAACACCATGAAGTATCCTGGCGGATGATGGAGTGACGCTTAACCAATTGGGAAGGGACAGGGAAATATGAAGGGCTAAGGGAACGTGACCCAAAGAAAGAGGAAGCAAAATATCAGATAGAACCTGGTTTGTCTTGAAAAGAAGGATTCTGTGAAGTATACTTAGCAGGATGTACACTCCTATTACACTTCTTACCTTTAGGAGATGGTCAAGCTGTCTGCATACAAATGAAAATTTGGAGGGATAATTCCTCTGACACTTAGGGACTGGAGACACAAAAATATGTTTCAGATCCTGCAAGGCCTTGTCTTTATCCTGGAGGGACTTAAAATGTTCAGCAGCAGCAGCATAGCCAAAAAGATTATCATCAAGAGGAGCATCCCAAAATGTAGTCTAAATATAATCAGATACGGGCTGGAGACAAAGCCAGGAATAATGTCTCAAAAAGTACAGTTTTGTACCTACCATAAATGTAGATGTCCGATAGACATGCAACTGCAGTCATAACATGTGGGTTGTCCTGCCTCAGGCAGCCCTCTCTCGACCGGATTCCAAAGTCTGGGTCCAACGTCAGCTGATGTCGCATTTCTCTCCGACGTCAGAGCGGCTGGAGTACATAAGCATCAGCCGACGCCATTTTCTTCAGTGTTTCTTGCCCCAGATGCCAGGTGCCCTCCAAGGAAGGCTGCAATCAAATTGGAAGACAAAAACAGGATTCCAAACAAGTAAATGAGCAATAAAACAAATACACCATAACAGATATCCCCTGCTAAGAGTAACAGGGATAGGAGTGGATCCTAGGCATAGAGGGGTATGGAGGGAGGGAAAATCCGACTGCAGTTGCATGTCTATCGGACATCTACATTTATGGTAGGTACAAAACTGTACTATGTCCTTCAAGAATGCAACTGCAGTCATAACATGTGGGTAGAATACCATAGCTTAGCTGGGGAGGAGGAATGCTCTAGGAAAAGATGGTGTGGCAATCAAACCCTGCAGGACTGCGAAGCAAAGCCTGCTCTGGATCTGGAGTATAGAGGAGATTGTAGTGTTTGGAGAATGTATGCATGGAGCTCCATGTAGCAGCTTCTAGAATGTCCTTGGTAGGCACCCCTCTTAAGAATGCTGTAGAGGTGGCTGTAGCTCTGGTGGAATGTGGTCTGACATTAGCTGGAACAGTCTTTCCATGAAAGGAATAACAGAATCTGATGCAATGTCCAATCCATTTAGAAATAGTCTGTTTTGAAATTGCTTTTCCTTGGACTGCAGGGGCGTAAGCTACAAAAAGTTGTTCAGACTTCCTACTGGCCTTTGTTCTGTCCAGGTAGTATCGAAGTTGTCTGTGAATATCCAAGGTATGCAACAGTCTTTCCCCCTTATTCTCAGGATTGGGGAAGAAAGCAGGCAGATGAATGGCTTGATTTAAAGAAACCCTAGAAACCACCTTGGGCATAAAAGTAGGGTTGGTCCTTAATGAAACCCTGTCTCTATGAAAAATGATAAAGGATGGTATTGCCATTAGGGCCTGTAGCTCCGAAACCCTTCTTGCTGAGGTAATTGCCAACAGGAAAGCTGTCTTCCATGAGAGAAATTGCAAGTCAACTGAAGCTGCTGGCTCAAACGGAGGTAGAGTCAGTTTTTCTAAGACAAAATTGAGGTCCCAGGCTGGCACTGGGGCCTTTCTTGGCGGCTTAATGTTCTTGATTCCCCTGAGGAATTGCCTTAGTAAGGGGTGAGAAAAAACAGGAGGATCAGTGTTGTATCTAGCTGAAATAGCAGATGCATGTATCTTTATGGAAGAATATGAGAGGCCGTTCTTTAACATATCTGCCAAATATTCCAAGATGAGTGGGATGTTCAACAATGATGCATCATGTCCCTTGCTGGTATTCCAATTGCTGAATCTTTTCCACTTTGCTAAGTAAACCTTTCTGGTGGATGGTCTTCGAGCCTCTGTTAGTATCCGCTGAACTTCCTTGGAGAGAGATAAGCTGAAGTTATTTATGGGATCTCCCAGGCTGTTAGCTGCAGTGTCAGAAGATTTGGATGCAGTGTTTCGAAATTGTGTTGAGTCAAAAGTAGAGGCCACTGGGGGAGGGCCCACCTCCTGGTGTGGCATATGCTCCGTAGTAGTGGGTACCAGTGTTGTCTTGGCCAGTCCGGAGCTATTATGATTCCCTTGGGCTTCTCTGCTTTGATCTTTAGTAATACTGAGGTCATCAGTGGCAGAGGTGGGAATGCATAGATTGCTAAGGAGTTCCAGTTGAATGAGGGCATCTATTTTCCAAGCTTTTGGATGGTATGTCCTTGTGCAAAATTTTGGTAGAAGATGGTTGAGGTGAGAGGCAAATAGGTCCAGTTCTGGCTTGCCCCATGTCGAAGTGAGTTGTCTGAAGGCCTTCGGATGTAACCTCCACTCGTGTGGATCTGTGAAATTCCTGCTTAGGCTGTCCGCCAACACATTGTCTTTTCCTGGAACAAACTGGGATTGTAACTGGATGTTTAGGCTCAGTGATTTCTCCCAAAGCTGCATTGTCAGTCTGCAAAGGGGGTAAGAGTGGGTGCCCCCTGCTTGTTTATGTACCACATCACAGTGGTGTTGTCTGTCCGTATCATTAAATGGCCTTGCTGGAGTTGGTGTTGAAAAGCCTCGATGGCATGCATTACTGCCAGCATTTCCTTTTGGTTTATATGCAGATGTGTTTCCTTTGGAGACCATTGTCCTTGTATACACCTGCCTTCCATGTGCGCCCCATCCAAGGTCTGAGGCGTCTGTAGTCATGGTCTGTGTTATCTGTGGTTTTGAATGACATACCTGTGTTTGCCTGGCTCACGAGGCCCACCATAGGAATTCCTTTTGTAGGCATGGAATGAGTGGTATGATTGTCTCCAAGTTGTTGCTGTGTTGAGACCAAATGCTTTTAGGTACCATTGAAGCTTTCTCATGTGTAGTCTTGCTAATGGAACCAGGAGAATGCAGGATGCCATGTAACCCAGGGCCTGTAGGAATCTCCTTGCAGTCATCTGGGTGAGTTTTGCTAAACCTTTGAAGTAATGAGTTAACTTCTCTTGCTTGTCTTCTGTCAGGTAAGCCATCTGAGAGGCTGTGTCTAGTTTGGCTCCTAAGAAGATTATTTGCTGGGATGGCTGCAGTCTTGACTTTTGGAAGTTGACTGTGTATCCCAGAGCTTGAAGTAATCGTATGACATAATCCAGGTTTTTGTCAACATCAATTTGTCGTCCGCTTGTATGAGGCAGTCGTCCAGGTACGGGTAAATTTGTATACCCTGGACCCTGCAATGAGCAATTACTGAAGCCAGGCATTTTGTAAATACTCTGGGCAGTAGATAAGCCAAATGGCAATGCTGAGAAATGATAATGCTCTGGCCCTGCAAGAAATCTGAGGTATCTTCTGCAGCTGTGTCTGATAGGGACATGCAGGTATGCCTCCTTGAGGTCCAGAGTAATCAGCCACGACTCCTTGCCCAGCATGGGAAGGAGTTGCTGTAGAGTCAGCATTTTGAACTTTGGTACTATGAGAAAGGTGTTTAATGCGGACAAGTCCAGTATTGGTCTCCATTGAGATTCTTTTCTTGGAACAAGGAACAGTCTTGAGTAAAACCCCTGGTCTTGTTCTTGTTGTGGAACTCTTTCTATTGCTTTCATTCGAGTCAGCAGAGTGATTTGCTTGATAGCCTCTGCCCTCTGATTTTGTGGTAGGTTTGGCATGCCTTGTTTTCTTGGTAAGGTATGAAAATGAAACCTGTACCCTCGGTCTATAATGTCCAAAATCCATTTGTTCTTTGTCAGTCTGTACCAGTTTTCTGCAAACAGAGATAATTTCCGCCAAGGGAGCTTCTAGTTGTTCCCTGGTAGGCGGTAGTAGAGGAAAGTCATTGAGATTGTGGTTGTGGGGCAGGTGAAACCCCTGCGTCACTTCTTTGGTTTCCTGGCTGCCATTGTCGTCCCCTGTAAGGGCCTCTGTATTGGCCTCTTCCTCGGCCACGTCTGTTCTTACCCCTTTGAAACTTTTCTGGATTAGGAAAGGACCAGTTTTTGAAGGCCAATTCCTACTGAATCTGGGGGTTGAACCTGGAGGAAATCTTTCACAGTCTGAACTGATTTTGCTTTTCTTCGATGGTCTTTAAGACATCCTTAGCATTTGCACCAAAAGCTTGTTCTTTTCCAAAGGTGCATCCAGAAGTTTTGCTTTTACATGATCTGGTAGAGGTTGATCTTTTAACCAAGCATGTCTACGAATGACTGCCCCTGTCATAGCTGCCCTACATGAAGCTTCCAGTGCATCATATCCACACTGCAGGAAGTGATTGCTTACTTGCTGAGTGTTATGTACAGCTTCCTGCAAAGTCTTCCTGTCTAAAGGATCAGGAGTGGCTAATGTTTTTTGTAAATCTTCTAACAGATAATCCTGATATTGTAACATATGAAAAGGCAATTTAAAGCTCTCATAGATAAGGTAGTGGATGTGTAAACCTTTTGCCCCATCTCTCTAATGACCTAGCTTCCCTGTTGGAGGGCAAAGGATTTTTTGAGGTGGAGGCTGAAACTCCTTTAGGCCCCTGTGAAATAGTTTCCAAATCAGCAGTATGGGCCCTGAATAAATGGGAATGAGTTTCTGGGACCCTGTAATACCTGTCTGGCTTGGCTGGAGCAGGAGGAAGAGAATCAGGGTAGCACTAGAGTCAGAATACAAATCATCCAGAACATCAAGTACAGGAGGAATAGCTAAGGGCCTGTGCTGAGGCTTCTTAAGGAAAGTCCTAAGGCGTTTCCTAGAATCAGAATATTCCTGACCTTACCACTTGAAATGTTCCCTCATGGTGTGCAGAACTTCCCCAAAAGAAATATCCTCAGGAGGGGAGGCCGAGGGGATGGAATCTTCTGCATCCGAGTCCTCATAGGTCTGGAAGAGCTCTTCCTGGCTATCTGAGTGGACAGAGCCCTCAGAATCTTCATCTGAAGGAGTAGGATCAGAGGGTTCAACCCGGGGCCTTTTATCCAGAGGAGGCTTGGATCCTCTCTCAGGATGGGCCTGTGAACCTCTAATCATGGAAATCAAATCAGCAGCCATGGACATAATTTGTGTCTCTGGAGTCGGCTGAGGTAAGGATTTAGAAGTAATATGCTTTGTTTTGCTGGCTGCCTTAGCCCTAGTGTAGGCCTTAATAGACATGGCCATAGGGGCCTGGCAGCTCCACGTGCAGGAGTGACCTTGTCTACAGCAATGGTCTCGGGCATTTCCTCGGTTTCGGTATCCGGAGGAAAATCTATAACTGGCGTCGGAGTAATGTCTGGAATCGGAGTCGTCGGTAATGCGGTGTCTTCGGTTCGGAACGGTGGAGAGACCGTCTCAGAGGGAACCGGAGCACTCGCGGTAGGTTTTGGCGTGGAGTCAGTGGTAGACGCGGGCCGAGGATGTCGGTCCCGGTCTTTTCGCTTTTTGGGAGTTTGTGATGTCGGAAGATCCGACGGCATGGTGTAAGCAAAATTATCGCCGAAATAATCTTCAGCGAACTCCGCCCGGCGCCTGAGAGTGCGCTTGTTGAAGCGAGCACAGGCTACACAGGCCGAGACGTCATGGTCTGGGCCCAGGCAAGGGAGGCAGTAAGAGTGGAAATCCTTATGAGGTATTTGTTTATCACAAGAAAGACAACTGTTAACTTTTTCAGTAATTTCTGACATCGGCTGACGCAAGAAAAGGTCCCCAACGGAGTACTTAACTTTTTTGATGACTTCGGTATCGTAGAATACAGGAGCTGACCGACCGGCACTTGCGAACTGCTTCTGCTTCGGGCACCGCGCGGCAAGAAAGA
Source organism: Protopterus annectens (assembly GCF_019279795.1). Lineage (NCBI taxonomy): Eukaryota > Metazoa > Chordata > Ceratodontiformes > Protopteridae > Protopterus > Protopterus annectens. The sequence goes on from NC_056729.1 coordinate 782,778,929, forward strand.
CTGAAGAAAATGGCGTCGGCTGATGCTTATGTACTCCAGCCGCTCTGACGTCGGAGAGAAATGCGACATCAGCCGACGTCGGACCCAGACTTTGGAATCCGGCCGACCGAGGGCTGCCTGAGGCAGGACAACCCACATGTTATGACTGCAGTTGCATTCTTGAAGGACATCACAACCAAAGACATTAACCCTAGAGAAGGCATCAGCTGCATCATAACTATATTTAATAAGAGTAGTGAGCCACTTGAGAGGTAGAATCTAATAGAGAAAGGGCAAAGACAATCCCTTCTGAATCAGGGAGGTCACAGATAGCCTGAGAAGCTTCAGAAAGACTAAAACATAACTAGTCATATAGGTCTGATAATTCATAGCCTGAAAAGCCAGGGTGGCAGTAGTATATGCCTTTTGCCTAAATGTCCCACAGCTTTACTGTCCTTGTCTGAAGGAAGTAGTTTAGTAGAAGGCAGAAGTTTAGAAGGTTTGTCAGATGAGACATATATTACAGAAGGATCAGCAGTAGGATATTTGTACAAAAACTTAAAATCAGGTACCTTGTAAAATCTATCAGATTTCTTAAGGGCTCGGGGTTGAGAATCAGGGGCCACAGAGGCTGCTAAAAAGGTATCTAGAAGGGCAGCCAAGATTGGAGGTGCAGCAGAGGGCTTAGGAGATTCCACCTGGAGGAGTTCATACTACCTCTTTTGAACATCAGAAACCGGAGATCAGTCCCATTTGAAATATTTCATCATACAAGAGATAGGGTTCCCAAAGGAGAATTCTTCCAAGGGAGAGGATGGACTAACAGAATCTTCCTCCTCAGATCCATAATCCCAAGGACAAGGAATTTGAGAGGAATATGCCAATGACTCTTCCTCAACATCCAAATTCTCTTCAGAGAATTCCTGTTCTATGAGGCTCTTAAGGGGAGAAGGTGACCAAGAAGGAGCAGGCACAAAAACTGTTTGAAGAGGCTTTAAGGCCATTAAGGCATTAAACAACACCTGGGGAAAATTCTGTCATTCACACTGGGGATCTTTAGTAGCAGGGGAAACATGCTTGGTTTTCTCTTTTTTTCTTTTGAGGGACATCTGCCTTACAAATCCTAGGAGGTTTAGACCCTTGCCTACACTCAACCAACATAGTAGGAATCTCCTCCCGAACCAAGATACGCAGTATCCCTCTCGGTCCTCCAGAAATAATCAGTCGAGGTTCCCACTCGACATTCAGAGCAGAAGTCTGCAGAGTCGATGATGTGTGAGAAGTCAGATCCATGGCAGCCTCTAACAAGGTTGTGGCACAGGAATATGAAACAAGTGGCAAATCCTCTGGGCTTTTACCAACCCAGAAAGAGAGATGTCTGGGGGAGGCGGGACAGCAGCTGAATCAGACCTGACTCTTTTGGCCTTTTTCTTGGCAGGTGGCTGACCTTCAGGAAGGGAAGATTCTGCCATAGCCCCTTGCTTCACCAAATTAAGACAATGGTTCTCCAGGTAAATTGACAAGGATGAGAGATGACTACCATAGGGTGTTAGGGACAAATGCTTGGAAGAGAACACTGTGAATGGTAGTGAGAAGCACCTAACAGAAGAGACACTGCTTGTGACTATCTCTATGGGGAAATATGCCTCCCACACTGACATTCTTTCTGGATGACAAGTAAACTCAGAAAAATAAAGGTGAAAAAAGATAAGGAACCCCAATGGGGCACTTATCTGAAACATGTCTCGGTAACCAAGAAGGAGCAGTCAGATCAAAGATCAATGATAGCACTCGGACTGGCAGGAAAGAAGTTCTGATGTATGTACTTCACCTTTATACCCTATGCCATGAGCAGTGAGCATATATGTGACGTACGATGTCTATAAGATCTAAGGCTCTGGTATACTGGCTGGATGTCGGGGGCTAACCTTGGCAGGGGGTACCTTTTGTAAAGAATACTGCAACAGTGATAAGAAAAACATCACATAAAAAACAAAGGGATGGAGGGAGGGGGCAGCTGCTGCAGAACCGATCATTCAAAAATCTATTGTTATGGTAATTTACTTGCACAACTGTGCTATGTTCTTCATATTGATCACTGCTGCAGTAGCCTAAACTATATGGGTCGACTACCATGGCTTAGAACAACTGGGAGGTGGAAGGAGAAGGGTTCCGGATCTCCTAAAGAATGGTCCTAGCAAAGCCTAAAACCGGGAGGAGGATGAATCTAGCTTATAATGCTTTGTAAAGTATGGCCAGAGGATCAAGTTGCTGCTTCTAGAATACTTCGAGTCCAACTCTTTCCAAAAAGCCACAGTTGAAGCAAAGGCCATGGTAGAATGAGTGCTGACCCTGCCTGAAACAGTTTTGTTGTGGAGGGAATAACAAAAGGTAATAGCCTGAGACAACCATTTGGAAATAGTCGGCTTTGACACAGGTTGTCCCTTCCACTTACATTCACAAGAAATGAACAACTGATTTGGTGATAAGAGGAATAGGAGGGTAAGCGTAGAGAAGATCCGGAGGCCAATTATAGACTACAGCATTCCTCGGTGAGTCCCCGGTTGGGGGGGGGGGGTCAGGGCAAAGTCCATGCTGCATTTGTTGTAGGCTGGGGAGGCAAAGAGCTCACAGCATGGTTGACCCCAATGACCACCAGAAAAGGTGCCATCTGCACACTGGCATCAATTTTATAGGCATGGACATAAGTGGAGTCAAAATGAACCACTGAACCACCAAGGTCCACTGTAAAACTCAGATATGGTACCACACCAGTGGAGCAAGCTATATGGCCGAGACATGGATCCTAGGGTCCAAAGAATCAAGTGTACAGGAGGATTTGAAAAGCTCAAGACTTGCAGGACCTGGTCCCACGTCAGCTGCGCTCTGTGAAGAAGTAATGCCGCAATCTCTGAGGAGGAGTCTAGCTGGACTCCTCCGAACTCTAAATTTTCCCCCAGGACCAGATTGGAATTGAGAGGTTGACTGTAATCCACAACTGGTTGAACAGAGGAAGGACACGGCCTGTACCAGTCGATGCCTTGTGGATGCCGTGAGGAGCCAATCGTCTAGGTAAGGAAACACGTGGAATCCCTGCAGTCTCAGATGAGCCACCACCACCACTGCCATACATTTGGTAAACTGGGGGGGGGGACTGTGGTGAGTCCAAAGGGAAGGGCTCTGAACTGGTAATGATTGGCCCCTAATCACATCTCCTCAAGTGCCTGTCTATCTTGATGTGATAGTAGGTGTCCTGAAGACCTACTGATCACATCCAGCTGCCTTTGCGTAAGACAGGAAGAATGGCTTGAATCTTGACCATTTGGATCTTGGACTTCTTTACCGACAGATACATCTCACTTAGGCCCAGAAAAGGACACAGGTCCCCAGTCTTTTTTGGCACTAAAAAGAAGTGAGACTAAGTTCTGGATCCTCTTTGCCCTGTTAGGATCTCTTGAATGGCTTTTTTTTGAAGACAACGTACAACTTCCTTGAAGGCCAACAGCCTCTGGTAGGATGGTATGTTGGGGAGATGCCTTTTTACAGGAGGGGGTTGAGAAAAGGGAATGAAATAAGCCCTGGAAATGATGTCTAACATCCACTGATCAGAAGTAATGCTTGTCCAGGCTAGTGGAAAGATGACCCCGACTGCCTCCAGGGCAGGGCAGTCAGGCAACGCTTCAGAAGCGTTGAAAGGGCTGATGATAGAAGGGTTTCCTGGAGCCCTGATTCTGAGTACGCCCCCACCTTTAGGGCGGCGTCTGCTGTTGAAACCTCAGAGAATTTGATCCCGACAGTGGACAAAGTCTTCCCTTCTTGCTCACTATGGGTTGGAGTGTCTTTCACTGAGGGTCCAAATAGAGAGGACCCGTCAAAGGAAGTATTGCTAAAGAACGCTTTGAAGGGTTTTGCACACTCGCAAAGACGTAACCAAGCATGGCGCCTTATCACTGTGCTGGTACCTGCAGCTCGAGAGGTAGCTTCTGCCACACTGGAAATTAACTTCATTGAGGAATTAGCAAGGGACATCAGAGTAGAGAGTTTGGGAGACACTTTCTTGAGGTCCTCCTCTGGCAACAACTCTGAAAATGAAGTGGTGAGTTCTTTGACCAAGTCCCTTTGAAGGTGGGTGGAATGTGCCAGGTAATTAATTACACTCAGTCCAAAAGTTGTTGAGGCAAACACACACCTCCCATGCCAGAAAATTGCCGATTGACTCCATGGTCAGAGTATAGACCATGAAGTATTGCTCTGCTAGCTCCTTTTTGGAGGCAGCGGCAACCACGATGGCATCAACCGGGACCAGTTTGCTCCAGAAGGGACAGCCCATGTGGAGGGGGGGGGCTAAGGAACTTGTTGGCCCACATAGGTACTGGTTCCACAGTATCCGGTTCCTTCCAAGCCCTGCTGGTGATAAGGTCCACTAACTCCTCTGCAGGAAGGGACACACAAGGAAGTAGATGGGCCCATCCTGAACGCCTTCAGGAACACAGACACTTCCGAAGACAGGGATTAGGGAGACCATCCGCCCTTTTGCCTCTGGATTTCAAGGATGTTCCCAAAGAAGACATCACTGGGTGGAGATCTGGGGGATTTGTCTCCTTCGTTGAGGTGCATGTCTTCTGTGAGGGACTCCATGAGGGAGTACAAGTGCCTCCTCTTGCACTTTCTCCTGCAAGGAAACCCCTCTGTGGGGGGCTCCAGGGAGGACTTGGAAGATACAGGAACCCCTTGAGGGAAGGAAACCCCCTGAAGGCTAGTACGGGAGGGTTGACACTGGACAGGATGGGAGACCTCACCACCCAAGGTATAGAAGGGCAGGGACGGACTCAGAGGAGCAGGAGACATAGCTCCAGTCCTGGAGAAGATCCTCTCTACCACCTTGAAGGCTGAGGTGTTGGAAATGGTCCCGTCCCCATCTCCAGAGGGCGAAGCCACCTAAATAGGAGGAACGGACCCGAACACAGCAGCACAACCCCCTGAGGATACTGGTCCAGAGCTGCCTAGAGTTGAGGCCCCAAGGGGAAGGCATCGGTTAGAGAGGCCCGGACCAGACCCTGCCCCCATGAAGCCGGAGCTGACTGTTCCAGTTCGGGACCACTCTGGTTCGAGTGCAGAGGAGCAGACCAGGGACCCTGACGGAGTCGAGAAAGGAGGAATACTCAGCCCTGTCTGGATCTAATGTGGGAAATCAGGTCTTGAGATTCTGACACCCTGGGAGTCGGAAGAGGAGAATGGAGAGAAGGGATTGTGGAGGCTGCTCCAGCTGGATGGGCTGGGGATGCCCAAGAACCTCAATTCTATCTGGGCTTTGAGGAATCTCCTCATCATCCTATATACGACAGCAACACACTACTAGAAGATCTGGAGGAAGTGGAGAAGTGGGTAGACTTGGCCAGGATCCAACCATGGAGTCCACAGACCCGTGCCTATGCTCAGAAGTTCGGCTCTGAGGCCTCAGAGCTGAAGGAAACAAATGCCTGGAAGATCCGGGTGAAGCCAAATCCTCTATAATTATGGTAGGGTCCAACAGGGCTGTCGGATCCAAAGGCCGAGAGGAGGGAGCAGTTGTATCAGGCAACCTGGGTGGATCCACGGCTGGTCTGGCCTTGGCCAAATCAAAGAGCCTCCAATCTGGGGAGGCTCTGGATCTGGCAGAAGAGGGTCTGGGATACAAGGATTTCGAATCCAAGACAGCCTGGGCTGGGGTCGGATCCAGAGGTGTGAAATCCAACAACCTAGGTTTCTTGGAAATCCCAGAGGGGACAGAAGAAGCCTTCCATTTGGGATTAGAAGAGGGGCCTTGGCAGGGGAGATATAAGGACCCCCCTGAACCATCCTTTCAAGAAAGAGCTTATTTTGGTGCGCCGCCAAAGCTCTGGGGTTGAATGTGGCACAAACGTTGCATTCAACCTCCAGGTGAGGAACTCCTAAGCAGTACAAGAACTCCTCATGTGAGTTGGAATTAGGCATCTTCCGACCACACAAGCATTTCTTAAACTCTGAGGGCTTTTCAGACATGCTAAAGAAAGGAGGAAAAATACCAAGAAGAAACACTAGCAGCTACACAGACTAAATAGACTAAGGGGAAAAAGGGCAACAAACGCCATTACAGAGCCCTCATATGGTACCCTGCTAAAGGGACCAAACCTATTAAAGCTGCTATGTGGCCTAGGAGTTTCAAAATCACATCAGATGGAGGCTTTCAAAAGGCAAGCATTGACACTGCCCAGGATCAAAGACTGATTACTCTGGAACTTGGCAATTTGACTGACAGTACCAAGTGGCAATCTATGAATTCTAATGTCTGAACAGGTTATAGACTCAACTTTAAATAGACTGTAATCCCTAACTGGCCACATAACTGGAGTAAGGTATCTCTGGCCGTGATTACTGATGCTTTTGTGGGGGCAGTGAGAAGTCAATCGCCCAGGTAACGAAAGACCTGAAAACCCTGCAGCTAGAGCCAGCCTGCAAACACTGCTATGCACTTGTTGAACACCTGGAAGGGGGGGGGGGGCGGTGGTAAGACCAAATGTCAGGGCTATGAATTGACTGGCGGTGCAGAAACCTCTTGGACTGCCTCTCTATCTTGATATGAGGGTAGGTGTCCTTGAAGTCTATCGAGCACATCTAGTTGTCCTTCCTCAGCAGAGGTAGAAAGGACTGCACTGTTACCATCTGGAACCCGGTTTGCATCAAAAAGGGATTCAATCTGCTTAAATCCAAAATGGACCAGAGGTCCTTGGTTCCTCTTTGGTACCAAAAAAGAACACCGAGTAGAATCCAGATCCTTGCTGGTCTGGTGGGACCTCTTGGATGACACAATCTGCCAACAGCTTCTGAATCTCTACGGTTGCCTGCAGTCTCTTGATGGGGTGTAATGTCTGGGAGACATCTGTGATGAAATCTTGGAATGTCTAAAAAGGGAACAATATAAATCCTGGATATAACTCTTAACACTCACACATCCAAGGTGATGGCCTCCCAAAGCTCCTGTATGAAAAGCCAAGCGACTGCCTACTGCTTCCACAGCAAGACAGGCATGCAACCCTTCAAGGTCACGGATTTTTGTACACTGCCACTACCCCATGGACAGTGCCAATTATGGTCCCCCAAGCCATGGATGGAACCCTCTGAAGGTCTGTCCTGGGAAGACTGCTGTGACTTTCTAAAGAGAGTCATTTGCCCCTCTTCTGAGTCCTTGAAAAGGTTTGCTGAGGGGTAGAGAAACACACTTTGCATCATCCTTTCTAGTTCGCTCCTAGTAAGAGTGTCCTTAATCTTATGCCCAAAGAAGGAAAAGGCGTCAACAGAGGCATTAATAAAGGACGCCTTGAAGCTATCTGTGAAATTGCACCTTTGCATCCAAGTATGGCATCACATGGCAATGTCAGTGCCAGCTGCTCAGGACGTTCTGTTGGCTGCATTTAAAATGAGCCTCATGGAAACATTAGCAATAGACAGCAGGGCAGACAACTCAGTCTTCTGAATCTCCAGAGACTTCTGTGTCTTAAGATTTCTTGACACTTAAGCTACAAGACTGTACTGAAATCTGGTCAAGTGGGATAAGTAGTTCAGTGCCCTCACAGCGAATGTTACGGAGGCATAAGATCACCTCCCTAGATGGTCGAAAGCATAAGACTCTCACTCCAGGGGATAGACTTTGGAAATCTCCTCAGAGATTTCTCCCAGTAGCAGCCACTACCAAGATCACATCCATGACTGGACCCTTACTCCAAAGCAATCAATCCTTGGAAATAGCAAGAAATTTTTCCATGATTCTTAGGAATAGGCTCCACAATGTCAGGTTCCTTCCACACCCTCCGAGACACTAGGTCTATGAGCACATCCAGAGAGGGAATCATCCAAAACATGGATGGGTCCACGCTGAAGGCCTCCAAATATACTGACTCCTCTGGAGGGGGAACTTCAGTGGTTAAGTCCCTGCATTGGTGAAGAAGCTCCAAGACATTGCCAGCTGAGGAGTCATCCTGCAGTGACCTAAGGGGCCCCTCTCCTCCTCTGTAGTCAGTATCCTCAGTGAGAAACTCCTCAGGGGAATCAAGGTGCTTCCTCTTGCCTGTGACTCCCACTCTAGCAAAGCCAGAGGAGAGGGGGAAGAGGCATGAAGCCCCATCTGGGGAGCAGACTGGAGACCAACTGGCACAGGCTGTCCAGGAACAGATGAGAATAGGGATGGAACACCGGCTGAGGATGCCTGACATCTCCTTAGAGAACATCCTCTACCCGATGTTGAAGGCAGAACCAGATGCTGGCCTCCAAGAGCTCATAGTCCCAGTATTTAAAGATACCAAAGATGCACAGAGTCCAGGGGAGCTACTCCTCACTCCAATGTCGAGACTGGAGCTGAGTGGTTGAGTACCAAAGCTTCAAGTTTGCAGGGATGATCCTGAAGCTGGGATCATCAACCCTGACCCAGAAATACCAGCCTTGATGCCACAACTCAGAGTTCTAGTTGGCTACAATGCCACAGGAGTTGATGAGACCAAGGTAGGAGCCGTACTCAAGGATGGCCACATCATCAGATCTGACCACATGGATGGGAATACAGCCGGGGCAGAGGACTTTGGATCCATAGAGGCCGACAAAGGAAATCAGAGTAATGGAGCCAAGGTTCTGGGAAGAGATCCAGGACCGAAAGGGATAAGACCTAATCCATATGTGTCTTTAAAAAGGACCTTATCAGCTGCTCCAAGTCTGATGTTATTAAACTGCCCACTGACCTAGATGACAGAGCAAACCAAGCCACCAATGAAGACTTGCAGGATCACTTAAGGGATGAAGAACCCACCTGCCTGATCAGAGCCACAGAGATTTGAAATGAGGATGGGGAGAAAGTGGAAGGTACCTGACCTGACAGAGCCTCTTTTATCAAAAAAGGACTCCGTGGCTAAGGGCCAGAGATGCAGCTTTGCTCGTAGTCAGCACCGAAGGCTATCGGCTCAGAAGAGTTGGAGCCAATGCTGGTGCTGAGGCAGTCTGAGCACCAGTAGGCAATGGGACATTCGGGTCTGGCAAGCCAGAAGAGGGACCAGGTGTGGAGAAAGAACAACTCAAGATCACCCTGGACGTCTTAGTGTCCTTGGAAGAGTGGTATTTCTTGGATCTGACTTTTGGAGCCGAAGAAACAGAAGTGGAAGAACTAGCTAGAAGAATGCCCTTCAGGACTAATGTCACCCGTCTCTTGTTGACTGCCCAGGATCCAACCCCCTTACGGATGAAACAAGGGGAATCAAAGTGGGAAGCCCCTCAAAGGAGTAAACACACTTCTCATGCGCATCTTGAGAGAGCAACTTGTGTCCATAAGCAACACATTTTTAAAGCCCTTATCCATAATAAGGCAGTCCAACACACCACATGAAAGAAAACACTATACTGCCACTCTAGAGAGAACCAACTGCAGAAATACAACAAATTGATGAAGGTGGGAAAAGCCCACTCCTAACTTTACAAATTCACACACACACACACAAAGTACGATAAACCAAAGCCCAAACTTAGCTACCTAACCAACTACACTAAACCTATCCTAAACACAACTACCTAAAAAGGGTAACAGAGAAAACACTACAGAAATAAAAATGTAAAAAGCCTATATAAAAAGTATCAAAAGGCTACATTTTCATGGAGTTGCAAATCTGCTAACGGGAATGGTGGAAAACTTGATATGGGAAAACACTACAGAAATAAAAATGCAAAAAGCCTATACAAAAAGTATCAAAAGGATACATTTTCACGGAGCTGCAGATCTGCTAACGGGAATGGTAGAAAACTTGATATGGGAGATCAGTTGAGGAGTGGGAGGATTGTGGGTAAGGGAGGCGGAGCCTGGAGAATTAAAGTCTGAAGGATCTGGTCAGCATCGGATCCGATAATCTATAGGGTGAAGCCAGACACAGAAGACATCAGATCTTTAAATATCTGTTTTAAGCAAACCTTTTTACATGTAAAAAGACAGCTCTGTTCTGTGGACAGCTTATTCTGTTAGTAATAAGTCAACCTTTTGAAATGTGAAAGAGAGCTTTTTATGTACAAACACTCAAAAGGAGAAATATACTAATCAGGTAAAGATTTAGTGTCAAAGGACAGTCTTCCCACCTTGCAGCTATTATGTTGAAGTGCATGAATACAAACAGATGAAGAGTACACGGATATTCATATTCAGGATCTGGACAGTGAGAGAGAAAGCAGTAAGGTTGATTGATACTTTTAACACATATAATGGGACAATTTTATTCTCGGTGTATGCAAAAAAGTTACTGTATATTTCTTAATATTTCCAACAAGGAAAAGAAAAGACTGAATGATAAACCTTTGTTTTCAACAAAATATTTGAAAGAAACTGCAATCCATCTATATCACAGTGTCTAACTTTAATACTAATTGCAAACATTTGAGAGATTGCATAAATTCCGTGTGTTATGGTATTCTCAAGAGTATACATTAATCTTTCACTGTAGCAAGATACATCTTACTGCAAGGGAATGCACACTGGAGTCTATTCCAGTGTCAAGTTAAGAAATTCTTTCTTATTTAGTTGGCAAAGAAGGTGGGTGTTTAAGTACCACTGATTTTCTAACACTATCCTGAAGACAGAAGAAATTATGAAAAGAAGTCGACATGTTATACAGTTGATAAAAAGAAAGCTTTTTTTAAAACATCAACAAATTAAATGTCAAGAGTAGAAACTATACCATTAAGATAAACGAGAAATTAATTACTGATAATACAGTTTTGGCTGATAATGTTTTTAAAGGGTTCCTATTAGATAACTGAAGACGCATTCTTTCGAATGTGTCTTGGTCGAACTTGAAAAGGCGAAAAGGCAAAATGACAAAGATTCATATAAGCAAATTCTTTCCCTGGGAAAGAAATCTCTTGGCCGCATCCGTTACTTTGCCATTTTCAATCGTGGAGTTGGTATATTTAAGTAGGGGGTGTGGGGGGGGGCAACCCCCCACTTTATGCTATGTTTTAAGTATTTTTTTTTTTTTTTGGAACAGCGATTTTTTTCTCTTGGAAAAAAAATCGCTGTTCTAAGCATTCGAGTTTGTAAGCTTTCGCTTACATGGGATCGATAAATCATCGTTCGCTTTTCTAAGCGCTCGATGATTTAATATAGACCCGTTTTTAAATACTGTTATTAGCGACCCAGATGATAGGAATAATTTTGCTAATATTGAGCTTAATTTGGGCACAGATATTGAGAAAGTACTTGATAAATTTAAATTTAACATGACAGTAAGACTTAAATGGTTACTTTGTGAAATATACTGCTAAGAGTGTACTCCCTTGTCTTCAGCATCTTTTTTCAGAAATCACTAAAGTTCAGATTTGTTCCAAGTTTATGGAAGGAAGCTGTGGTTGTACCTATACCCAAAAGTGGTGATGTAACAATGACTGAAAATTACAGACCAATTAGTTTAACAAGTGTGCTTTGTAAAGATTTTGAGAGAGTGATACCAGAGTATTTAACTGAATCATTAAACAAGTACAGATGCAAGTACAGATACTGACAACATGGTTTCCATTCAGGTTGATCTTGCTTAACAAATGTACTTTACTTTCATGATTCAGTAATGGAATGTCTGAATATGGGCAGACCAGTCGATGTGATTTACCTTGACATGGCTAGGGCTTTTGATACTATACCACATTATAGAATTATCTTGTTACTGGAAAATTGTATTAATCATCATGTAGTAAGAATGATTAAACATTGGTAAAGTGATAGATAATGTAGACTAAAATTGGTGATATTTTATCTAGGACTAAGACGCTTAATGCTAGCATTCCTCAAGGCTTGGTATTTGGCTCTGTCCTCTCTGGAATTTTTATGGCAAGCTTTCCAAACAATAAGGTATGGTTACATAAATATGCTGATGATTCAAAGGTTGTGACAATGGTTGAGAGCATAAATCATTGTTATAAATTACAATTACAAAGACACTTGGACAAATTATTTTTATGGTCTAGGTTGAATGGCATGAATTTTAATATTAAAAATACATGATAATAATTATTATCCTTATGCTACTAGTAACTGCCAGTTACGGAATATTGGTATGTGATTTGGGTATAAAGACTGAAATTTGGAAGGCCAGCTTCTGGAAATTATTATAAAATATGAAATGAGGAATATTCTTATAACTATTGTGAGTAGGGAGAAGGAAGGTCTGTTGCCTATATATATATATATATATATATATATATATATATATATATATATATATGTATATACCAAAGACGATAATACAACCCTTTTTTGAATTTACTGCTCCTGTTTGTATGCATAATTATAAAAACTTGCAACGCTGGAAAGGATTCAGAATTTTTTAGTAAACAAATTACAGGTTTAAGAGGTATGGCATATAATAGAATATTAAAGATAATAACTCTTTACTCTTAAGTGTAAGTTTGTGAGGGGTGAATTTTTAATTATTCATAAATGGGTTTTATGATAAAGATTATAAGGTTATTGTGGGGATAAATAATGATAGCCATCTTGTAGATACTAGAAATAATAATTATTTAGTTAAATTACCAGTAGTTAGAACTAAAGTATGTACTTTTTTATTTTAGGGCAGGAAAATTATGGAATACAATTCCACTTAGAATTACGCAAACTGAACACATGAAATCTTTTAAAAGGGAATTAGATTTGTGGGATGGAGGAAAGGTTTTTACTATTCTCTTTGAAGGCCTTTCTAGGTTTTGACATTGTATGCCTATTACACCAAACATTGACTATATACTTAGCACAGCATCTACAAACCTTTGCGTTTATACTCTGTGTCTGACATCTACAAGTCGGGAGCTGTGATAGTTAAGTTTTATTCAGAAACTATACGAACAGTAATCTGGAAGATGTTTTGTATTTCAAAGCTAATACAACTTCAGAAGTGACAGCATGTGAAAAAATAGTCTGTTTTCTGTGCTCTCCCAAAAAGGGTAGAAAACCAACATATGGCATGAGAAATCAATTTTCTTCAGACTGTTTTTACCTCATAAATGATGTCAAAAAGCAATAAGCAATCCATTGGTCAGTGACCTTTTTCGATCAGTTGTGGTAAAGGGTTACATAAAACATACAATATATATCTCAGCTCCCAACTTATCCAGCACACTGTCGCTTATCTGACTCGTACTTTTGACCTGCCCCTCAGAAAGGTTTTGATTTTTGGGAAAATAAATGTGAATTACAGATGGACCAAAAAGGTTTCTAACATGTTTTTGAGGAAATAAGTACTACACCAAAATGTTGTTTTTCTTAAGGACATGTCCCATCCCTACATAATTACTTTAGACGATGTACCACATTTATGAGCAAAGAAAAATAAATGGTATGTAGGAAAAAGGCAAAAGTCATATACAGCCCACTGAAAGGGAATAGCTGTGTTCAAATGCAAATGGTTTATATGCTACTATAAGAAGTTATAATACTGCTTGGAATTGCATGACCTACTTATAATACAATTTGCACAATGTGCATTGAAAGGTACGCAGAAATTAGAATGCACTCTTATGCCTTCACACTTCCTTTAGCCAGACTCTACAGCACTAATGAAAACATTTAAAGGATAGACTCTGTACTCTGTAGACTACGTGCATGAAATGCGAAGGATTATTTGCGAAGCTAAACCAGAACACCTGATGCTGTGCTGTGGAATTCAAGCCAAACATTACATGTAGAAGTTGTAATACTGATCATGCATATAATTCTAGATTCCATCCTCTGGCTTGGCTGTGGTAAAGCAAGAAATAATACCAAACACGGTGTGTGTTAATGTGTAATTAACTCCTGCCCAGGAGTGTTATGAGGTCCAATGCCACACAAGTAGGGCCTCTACACCCCTGGAAGGGCAATAATTGCACATTAACACACACCCTGGAGGGCATTGTTGCACTTAGAAAATGGGATATCTGTAAAATTGTTGTGTTTTACTTACTTATTTTTTTTTTTAAGTACTATATTTTTTATATACATTTTTTATGTAAAATAGTTCCTCAAACTAATGTTTCAGACTTGCTGCAGTACATATGTTGATGTTGGAGGACGCATTTTACATCCAAAATGCAACACTTAAAAAATATCCAGGAAATTTTTTGTATTTTTTGGTCCCTTACTCCTAAAACATTTGGTTTGTTGCCAGTCATTGGAGACTGAACAATGGCATACATATGAGTTTCAGGCTATTTTCTTCAAAACATTCATACTAAAACAAATCTTTTTAATTTAGCAAGTTTGTAATTTTATAAGAGTAGTAATTAAAATCTGTTCCTATTTTTGAGCCTTTGTTCCCTCTTTACTTTTAGGCTTTATCCAGATTTCTTCAGCTGAAAGGTCCAGAGTATGCAAATGTCTTTACTGTCACTCTCACTCAATCTCTCAAGCACAAATTTGTTTCAAAAAATGTATGCTAACACAAACCCTAACAATCAACTAAACTATGTTCCTATTTTGAGTCTTTGTCCTCAGTTTTAGGTTTATCCAGATATCTTGAGCTGAGAGTCAACAGAGCATAGCTTTCAACTGGATAGATTTTTGAAGAATACCCAGACTTTTGACTGGTATGTTTGGTCCCATCCTCATAAGATGTGTAGTTTTCTGGCAAATCACTGGGGATTGAAGTGATTAAATAATGACATATCATATCATTCAGATAATACATGCTAATGGAAACCCTATTGTTCTAGCAATTTTCTAAGTTTATAAGAGCAATATTTAAAATCTGTCCTTATTTTTGGTTGTTTGTCCACATTATTTGTGGCTCTGTCCAGATTTCTTATGGCAAGAGGTTTAAAGGTATGGTCAAGAGGTATACATAAATGCACATACACTAACATCCATACAGACACAGACATACACATACACCCTCTCATCAACAATCTAGTCCCCCCACTGGATCAAACTGACAAACTCTCAGCCATACACGCCTCTAAGTACAGACCAACACACAAATGCATGCATGCGAGTGCACTCACGCGCACACACACTGCTCAGAAATGTCAAGAACTTCCTGACACTTTTAGATTTATCTTCTTTTTAGTGCTAAAAAGCATAATAATCCAAGGCAGAAGTGTGGGTTATAGTAGAGTGAATGCCTGATTGGGATAGCCTGGTCCTGAAGCACTCAGGATTAACACTCTGAACAAGAGGGATTTAGTGGCACCTTTATTTAGCTGTAGTGCTTATTTGACTTGCTGTTTTCTACCTGAATATTGCTGATCTCTGTCTGCATTTGATTCTGGATTGAAGTTATCCATTTAAGGTTTGGTTACTTCTATTTTTTTTTTTTTTATCTTTTTCTTATACTGCATTTCGTTTTGTTTTAACTTTGCTGGCTAGGGTCAGTTAGAAAACAATTATTTTGCAGACAGTGAACAACATCCAGTTAATTAATGGGAGTTGCTGATAAATAGCATTCCTCATTTACCTACAAATATTTAGTGGCATCTTTATTTCACAGATTCATAGACTGTTACTTGGCTAACAACCCGAGGGACCTTTCTAAGCCTAGCTAAGTTTTCCTATGGATCTATGGTTGGCTTACAAGGCATCCGCAAACCCCACACTTACGAATCTCCTACATATTAATAAGTCAAACAGTACCACAAATATAAGGTCTAGGAACCTGAATTTTGTCTGTGACAAACAGAACATGCTGGAGATACAGATATATGTCACAGAGATTGCCCTCCAATGGAACAGGCTTCCCATCCATGTGAAGCTAAGTTTGTCCATTACCCAATTTAAACACAACCCAGACCAGTGGATGGGGAGTAGGAAATTTACACTGGGCATGGCACCCAATGTCCCTTACGGGCAGAGGTAGCTTATAAATTCCTGTGTCGGAAAACTTGGCTAGGCTCAGAAAAGCCCCCTGTGTCGTTAGCCTATTCACATTCTATGAATCCCACTATCACACATATCCCTATGCCATGGGTGTACCTGTATCATGGCACTGGAGTTGTGCTCAACTCAATGAACAATGAAGAGATGGTGACATATTAAAATGCATAAAAAAAGCTCACTTCTGTGTATACCTCTCAACCTATAAGCACAAGAGTCAGAGACAAAGCCACAATAATGGGTGCACAAAGGTCTGTAACATGAGACAGATTTTAAAAACTGCTTTTATAAACTTGGATCGTTTACAGAAAAATAGGTTTTGCATAAGTAAGCATTGTTTGAAGCATATGAAATCTAAAATTCAAATGTCTTTTATTACTTAGTCATTACAACTGTCAATGATCTGCCAGAAAACGACACATTTTTTGAGTTACAGACCCAAAATATAAAGCAAAAATATGGACATTCTGCAAAATTCTGGACAACTGACAGGTATGCTGCAGTGGCAAACAGGTTAAATACAGTTGTTATACACACTGCAAATGCAGATATAGCTGGCATATGAAAGTTATCCTATGTTATGCTATTTCTTTCTCTGTTGCAAAAGAGGAACAACACTTTAATGAGCACTTTATAGCCATGGCAACAGAAAGCAAGTGTAGCTATACTTTTCAAGCCTACCATAAGTGATTCAGCAAAAAGAGAGCTCTTACTACAAGACACAGGCTGTCTCTTCCTAACCTTTTCTTCCCACTGGTGGGGACTGTCATGGTGGCACAGATTCCTACATTTATTCTGGCACTATTCATCACAGTAGGTGATACCCATGGCATCACATTCTGGAAACTGCATTTCAGTCATCCACTTTGTAGAACAAACTGTCATAATCCACCAACATGTACTCCCTATGCTACATACGCAAGAAGTATATAGAGGTTTTGCACTTCCCATTGCACTATGTAGGAGTTCTGCCAAAGACAGATCCTAATGAAGATATGCCACTTGCCAGATCAAGTCCAGGAGTGAAACATACCTAGGCAACAATGGTGCACATCACGGACACCACAATATGTGCATCAATATGCAGCACAGTAGCCAGATGCCCATCTACAGCAGCATGGCATATGCAGCATGTGGAATGGTGACTGCTGCATGGTAGATTCCACAAGCACACACCGTGCATGATCTTCATGCCCATGGTAATTATTGCTATGTAAATCTTTAGTAGTGTAACCACACTATACAGCAGTGCACACCTTAATTGATTTCAGATTATGCATGGGCTGGACTTAGCACTGTTGCGTTGAAGGGAGATGGCACATTGTGTTATTAGCCTATTTCAGAGATCATACCAAATTAGCTCATTAGCATTACAGCAATATAGATAGTGAGCAACACAGAATACAGAAGGCACTGGATATCTGAGCATACCGACATATAGGGAAAATGAAAGCAGACAAGATTACTGCTGATGTACACGACACCACCATTACAGTGGCCGTTACAGGATGCATGGCACACACACACACACACACACACACACACACACACACACACACACACACACACACACACACACACACACACACACACACTATAACAGAGTGGAGCAATGTATGTGATAAGACTACTCTACCCATGACAAAGGCCTAATAGGAAGTGGAGGAATCTCAAACTGAAAGGACAGAGGGACTAGGCAGTGCAGACTGCAGGCCTGGAGAGTGGGTATCCAGGCAGGACACAGGGAGCAGGCAGGTTGAGTCACACTTCTGCAGTGCATATGCATACAGACAGTAGGGTAGGTACATGTGGATGATGAATTTGCCATACAAGTGACATTCACTGTGATGTTGGCAGCAGCACAAAGGATAGTGCATGTGGTAGAAATGCACACAGCTGCCACACTAATGAGCAGAAAAACTGTAATCAAAGGAACACAAACACTAAAACTTCACAAACCAGTAATGAGAAAAGTAACTGTCACAAGCCACTAGGAACTATAAACGGCTAAAATCCAGGGAAATTTTGATTGCTAATGCATACAAACAATTCCACAAATACAGCAATCTAAAAGTCCACAACATTTATTAAACTGCGAAACAGTACAACCACTAAATGCTTTCATCCGTTCTCATTCAAGACTTTATCAGAGTACTTAATTTAAAACACAAGCCTTAAATATGTAAAAATCCATGAAATTTTAACCAATCCCAATCCACTGTTCCTTTCTTGAAGCTATAGTCCATTTATTAATATTAATAATATAAAAACATACAACAAAAACATTCATTTAAATTAAAACCCTATAATATAAAAGTTAAATCGATGCTCATTAACAAATTACCTTGCTATAATTCATTGTAGGAACACTAATCTATTGCATCGTAAAAATAAACACTTTTTTTATTTTAATGGCTTCATTTTTAAATGGTTAGAAAGGGCTATGGTTTTGTTTAACCCATGGGGACCCTGGGCATTAGTTTTAATTTGCCACTCTGCCTCCTTATATTCATGCCCCCCCCGGAACCTGATCTACTATGTCATTAACAATTGTGGGGGTCCCGATTCTTAACCCGCTAATATGTTCATATACCCTTTCTTTTAATTTTCTTTCAGTTTTTCCAATGTAAAAAGAAAACATATCTTACACTTGGCGATACAGACTACCTTGGTGGTCTCATTTGTGTATATGTTTAACTTTATTTGAACTTAAAAAAAAAAATTCAATCATTTAAGTTTATTGTATATTAAAATATTTCAAATAAAATTATTTTAGAAAAAAAAATGTAGGGGCATTGAGGGCACCTTCCACACATCTCCATCCTTCCCATCTTACAATGGGTGGTAGAAAAGCCCTTACCTTTTTTCAAATATTTTTTAGTATTATACTCACGTCTAAAAATCACTGTTAGTGTGGATCCTATCTTTTCCATATCAATCCCCATGTACAAAATTTTCCAGTTGTTTGTAATAGTATCCTTTACAGCTTCTGCATCAGTATTACATGTTACAATACATCCTTTTCCATATTTTTAACTACTGTCCTGATGTACAAGTCCTTTTAAATAACCACATGCTAATAGCGGCTTATAAATACTTTCAATTCTTTTCCTGTACACTTCTTTAATTTCTTCCAAAAATTTCACAGGGTAACCCCTGTTCAATAAACAGAAGTTATGTCTTTCCATAGCATTCTATCTGTGTTGTCGATCTTCACAAATCCTTGACTGTGGGTTTGGTTTGGATCCTCGGAACCGACTCAGCCGTTTACTTTAGCTCGCGCCTTCCAAACTCTCAAGCCAGGCTCTACCCATAATGCTCTTCTGTAAATTACCTCAGATCGAGTTTGCCTGAAATAGTGTCAGACAGATAGACCACAACAATAAGACACCACATCTGAGTCCATATAACAAAGCCAGACTTGGGAATATTTGGTCCACTAAGAGTCTCAGGTCGGGGGAAGGGGGGGGGTGTCAATGATTTGTGAAGATCGATAACACAGATGGAATGTTATGGTAAGACATAACTTCTTTATCTGATGTTGTCAATCTTCACAAAATCCTTGATTGTGGGACACAGTCCCTAGCTATCTGAATCTTGGGAGGTCTCAAGGAAGAATATTTCTGAGCACCATCAAGCGGAATGATGCACGGCCCCTAGAGATCTGGTCTAGTTTGTAATGAGTTGTAACGGTATCAGGAGATTCCCATACAGCTGCTGCACAAATGTCACCTAAAAAGCTCTAGCATGAAAAACCACAGAAGTTGCTATGGCTCCAAGTTGAATGTCCTTTCACAGGGCATGGTGGGTGAAGTCCCTTTGAATGATAGATAAAGGCGATAGAATCAACAAGCCATTTGGCTAAAGTAACCTTGGAAACTGGATTACCTAAGGAAAGTGAAGAAAAGGCAACAAACAATTGGTCAGATTTTCTGATGTCCTTTATTCTGTGAAAATTGGAACATAACTGCCTGTGATCGTCTAATAGGTGTAGACAGTACCCTCCCTTATTGGAGAAATTAGGGAAAAAGACTGGTAGGTGCAGGGTTTGATGGATAATGGATTCTGAAACTACCTTAGGTAAGAAGGAAGATTTGTCCTGAGGGATACCCTGTCTTCATGAAATATTACATACTGGGGCTTGCAAGACAAGGCTTGAATTTCTGATACTTTTATTGCGGAAGTAATGGCTAATAAAAACAAAGTTTTCCATGTCAGAAATTTTAAGTCACAAGTAGGTGAAGGTTCAAAGGGAGATAGAGTAAGTGACTGCAGGACCGACGGTAAAGAAATAAGTGAAGAACCATCCAGATCAATACGGAAGTTAGATATAGAGGCCAGATGGACCTGAGTGGTACAGGATGACGAGCCAAGACTGATAAAGAACAACCAGAAAATCCAATACTTTATCTATGGGAACTGTATGAGGATCAAGATCATTGTTAAGAGCCCATCTAGCAACATTTTCCCATTTACTCTGGTACAGTTTTCTAGTAGAAGGTTTGTGATGTGCCAAAACGATGGGGTATTAGAGGAGTTGGGGAGAGGCACACAGGAGTCTGGAAGGCCAATCGTGACGGAGAGCATCTCTCGGTGACTTCCCTGGGGGAGGGGGGAATTAGGGCAAAGTAACTGCTGCACTTGCTAGTTGAGAGGGGCTGCAACGAGATCACAGCAAGTTTGGCCCCAATGGCAGAAAATCTTGTCAGTCACTACAGGATTGAAAGATCTCTGATGGGCATCAGAATAGTTCTGCTCAATTTGTCTGCTATCACGTTGGCGCGCCTCAGAATATGTATTCCCGTGAGAAAGTGGTTGGAAGATATCACCCATTGCCAGGCTCTAAGGGCTTCTTGACAAAGTGGGTAAGATTTGGCTCCTCCTCGTTGGTTGATGTACCAGACCACCAACATGTTGTCCATCTGAACTGCCGCTGTTCCAGGGGTAGGGCATTTTGAAATGCTAGCAATGCCAGAAGCACTGGCCTCATTTCTAGAACATTGATGTGCAACTGGCCTCCAGTTGGGACCAAGTGCCTTGGACCATCTTTCCCATATAATGTCCTCCCCCCCACCCTATCTGTGAAGCGTCTGTGGTTACTATGGCTTGGGGCTGTGGAAGGATGAATGGACGGCTGGAAAGAATCTCTTTGGAATGCAGCCACCAAGACAGATGATCTTGTTTGCAGAGATTAAAGATCAAGCTGTGGAATGACATCATCTGATTCGTCAATGACCATTGTGAGGCTAGAAGCCATTGTAGAATGTGCATGTGATATCTGGCCAACAGAACTAGAGTTATAGAGGCTGCCATTGAGCCTAGCATCTGAAGAATGATGTGGATTGGAACAGTCTTGTTTTGAACTCTATGATTTACTTGGGATCTAATCTTTTGGAGTCTCTCTACTGGGAGTGAATCCGTTCCCGTAAGAGTGTTCAGTAGAGCTCCAATAAATTCCAGATGTTATGTGGGTTGTAGATTTGACTTTTTGTGATTTACTGTGATGCCTAATGAAGCACAGAGATGTAGGGTGTAATCCCTTGCCCTTTCACGTTGACGCCTGGTGGTATCAGTAAGGAGCCAATCGTCGAGATAAGGAAATACTTGACATCCCTGCAGTCAAAGCTGAGCTTCTACCACTGCCATGCATCTGGTTAAAACACTGGGGGCTATGGTAAGACCAAAGGGCAGTGCTTTAAAATGAAAATGACTGGCTCCCAGTCGGAAGCGCAGGAATCATCTGGAGCATTTATCCACTTTTATATGATAATACGTGTCCTGAAGATCTACAGAGCACATCCAATCATCTTTTTCCAAGAACAGAAGAACTGACTGTACCGAGTCCATCCGGAATTTGGTTTGCTGGACTGCCTTGTTGAAGTGGCTGAGATCCAAAATGGGTCTCCAGTCCTCTGTTTCTTGGGGCACTAAAAAGAATCTTGAGTAAAACCCGGATCCTTTTTTGTCTGGTGGGACTTCTTGGATGACTTTTTTTCAAGAAATCAGGAAACAATAAAACTGGTGAGCAGTCACGGAAAAAGTCAGTTTCTATAATTCCAAGGCAAAGCAACAGTAGGCATGAATTCTCCAAAACGTAAAACTTTTATTTCACAAACAAACGAAGTGGATAAGCGCTTTCACATACACTATGTATGCTTCTTCAGATCCTAATCCTTATGGTTAGGCCACTCATTTAAATACTCTATATTCATTGAATTCATTAAAATCAATCATCCAATAACATGATTAACCAATTAAATATTCAAACTAATTAATTCAATCCAAATGCAGGTTTTTCAAAGAAATGGGTGGTCAAGTTACAATAGGATGCAATAGTTTTTGTTTAGAAGCTGAATAGCTTAAGTAGTGCTGTAAATATTTGAAGCATCTAAAATATTATTAATAAACAAATTTAAAATAAGAAAATAAAAAGTTTTTTAATATATTAAAACCAGCAGCAGTAATCAATATGCTGACAAACAAATAATTCTATATTATTAAATTCATATCTATAAGAATAAAATATAATCCATAGACAAATGCTTAGATTAATAAATACATATATATAATCAAATATTTGTGAAATAAGTAAATGGGTGGATGAATAAATAAATGAATTAATAATACATAGAATATTTCAGAAAAACTTTTAAGTAATGAAACATTATTTATAGAAAATATGTATAAAAATATATATATGTATATATATGAAAATATATATATATATAAAAAACATTTTTTGTTTCATATATTTATAAAATAATCTATGTATATTATATTAATTAAACAATCATGTTCATGTCTAAATATAATACATTATATGAACGTAGTATAAATATAATCATATATACTACAATGCAGTATGAATACTTTATTTTATGCAGGAATACAAATAAAAGAAACAGTGTATATGACCAAATATTATGAAATAATTAAATATGATAAAAAATGATAAAAAATATATGTGTTTATATATATATATATATATATATATATATATATATATATATATATATATATATACACACATTTCCTATGAGAGCACAGAATCATCTTCTTTTTTTAAGTATTGGTTTAATAGATACATATTGATTGATTCCTGGATGTTGATGTGCTCTCAGTCTAAAAATCCAGTATAATTCTCTGGTCTCTAATAGATTAGTGTTATCTTTTTCTCTTCTATTAGCTCTTACCTTTTCTAAAACTCTAAATTTAAAATAATGATCTTTATGTTCCATGATGTGTTTTGCTAAGGCGTTCTGTTCATTTGTACGCCTTATGTCATAAATATGATCATATACTCTATTTTTTAATTTTCTCTTTGTCATTCCTACATAAAATGCTGAACATTTCTCACAAGTAGCTAAGTATATGAGATTTTCTGTTGCACATGTTGCCACAAATTTGGGAACAAATGTGTAATTTAATGTTGGGTGCATAAAATCCTGTTTAATAGCTATATGTGTACACATACTGCAACGTCCACATGGGAATGTTCCTAGTCTCATTGTTTCTTTCTTGTCTAAGTTTATATTTGCCTTGAAATCCTAGCATAATAATTGTTTCAGATTTTTGCTGTTCCTGTAAGTAAATCTCGGATGCATACCTACTATATTTGTAGTTTTTTTATCTACAGTTAAAATTTTCCAATTACTCTGGATAATGTGCTTTATAATTTGACTATCATTAGTATATGTCATAATATATCTTACTGTTGTAGAGACTTTCTTAGTTTCTTGCTTGTCTATAATTCTGACATTGCATGGCCTGATTTTTGTGTTATGAGTTGTAATATGATTATTATTTAGCATCTCAGGGGGGGCTGATGGAAAAACTTCTTCTCTGATCGATTCCACCAACTTGCTATTGTAGCCTCTTTCAAGGAACAGTTTCACCATTTTTTCTATCTCCTTGAGTTTCGTTTCTGGCTCACTACATAATCTATTTATTCTAATAAATTGACTCTTGATAATAGCTGGAAATACATGCCGTGGATGCATGCTATCAAAGTTTAGTATAGTATTTTTCCAGCATGTTTTTCTATAAAGACTTGAAATTAAACATCCTTCTTTAATACTTAGATTTATGTCTAGGAAGCTAATTGTATCGTTAGAAGCTTCCATAGTAAAACTCAAAAAGGTAGTTGTAGTGTTAAGATAATATAGAAAAATTTGAAATTCTGCCAAAGTACCTCTCCATACAATTAGTATATCATCCACGGATCTTTCATATAGTATAACTTTTTCAAATAGTGGATGATTAAATAAAAAGGTTTGTTCCCATTGAAAGACTACAAGATTTGCGTATGTGTTGGCGCATGGGGTTCCCATTGCTACCCCCCATTTTTGATGATATATAGTTTCCCCATACAAAAAGACATTATTAGACAAAACAATGTCAAGTAATTGACAAATAAGTGTCTGTTTGTTCCTACTGAAATTCCCTCTAGATGAAATCAATTCCCTTATTGCCTGAATTCCATAATCATTTGGAATGCAGGTGAATAAATTGCAAACATCTAAAGTAATCAGTAAGTGTGTGTCTACTGATAGGGATTCTTTCAGTTGTTCTATATG
Source organism: Protopterus annectens (assembly GCF_019279795.1). Classification (NCBI taxonomy): domain Eukaryota; kingdom Metazoa; phylum Chordata; order Ceratodontiformes; family Protopteridae; genus Protopterus; species Protopterus annectens. The sequence goes on from NC_056729.1 coordinate 782,803,361, forward strand.
TTTTAAAAGTGTGTATGTGTCCTTCAGAATAGTTGGAATATCATTTACCAAAGGTCTCAATGTTTTTTCAAGAAAAATAGAAATATTTTCTGTAGCCCAAAACTCTCCTGAAACTATGGGTCTCATAGGTGGAGGTTCTACATGTTTATGGATCTTGAGTAGACCTTTAATTATTGGTATTCTAGGACATTCTTTAATAAAATAGTCATACAAACCTTTTCCTATCTGTTGGCACATTAACATATCATAAAGATTATCAGCTATATCTCTACAAATCTTGTGAAGGGTCTCTTGTGTTATTTCTAAATAAGTTTGTTCGTTGCTTAACATCATGAGCATAAGTTGGTTGTATTCTTCAAAATTAAATATTACAACCCCACCCCCTTTGTCTGCTGGTTTAAAATTAAGGGTGGCATCACTACATAATGATCTTAGAGAAATATATTCTTCATTGCTTAGAATGAAGTAACAACATTTTTTATGACCATCAAAAAAGTATTCATAAATGTTCTGTTCACAGACTTTTAAAAAACATTCTACATGTGTTGGTAGAATAGGTGTAAAAACGCTTTTCTTTTTAAAGCTAAATGAATCATTAGCGCTTAATTCCGCTTGAGATTTATTGTCAAAATGTAGCTTCAAAGCTACAGATCTCACAAACATTCTTAATTCTAGAAGAGTTTCATTTAAGTGACTTCCCTGCGAGGGAATAAACGTTAATCCTTTGTTAAGTACGCTAGCTTCCTCATCAGTTAGCACTAACCTGGAGCGATTAAAAAACAAGTCAGTTAATTTTTCTGGCGTCTCTGTTGATGACTTTTTTTCAAGCAGTTTTTGAATTTCTATGACTGCTGCTTCCCTGTGACTAGGTGGAATGTCTGGGAGTCTGTTTTGTGTTTTTGGATTTCAAGAAAGGGAAATGGTATAGCCTCTGGAAATGATCCCCTACACCCATTTGTCAGATGTCATCTGAAGCCAGGCAAATTGGTACAGGGATATGCATCCCCCGACTGCCTCTAGCGGGAGGCAATTGGGCCTCCGTTCAGGAGTGTTGATAGGAATTACCAGAGAAGAAATGTCTGGACCCCGATTCTGCAGGCCACTTCTGCCTCTAGTATGGTGTCTTCTATTATTACTTCCCCCTCTGCTCCGAGGAAAGTCCTTGCCACGTGAGTCCTGGAAAAGCCCTTGGGACTTCTTGAACCACAGCCTCCCATTTCTCTGGTTCCTAGAATAGGGCCACTGAGGAGTGGAGAAGTGTACGCCCATGGCAGAAAGATTCTTCCCATCCTTCTCACATCTGGCCAGTGTGTCTTTAATCTTGGATCCAAACAGGGATGTTCCATCAAACGAAGCACTGACGAACTAAGATTTAAATGGCTCCGCAAAGTCACACAAGCATATCCAGGCGTGTCTCCTAATGGCAACGCCTGAACCCGCTGCTCTTGTCGTCCCTTTGCATGCATGGGCTATTAGACTCGTGGATGAGTTGGAAATTGATTCGAGGGTGGAGAGCTGAGATATAACCTTGTCTCGTACCCCTTCGGCTACTGCTACTGTGAGAGTATCTGACAGTTCTTTAATCAGACCTCTCTGCAACCTGGTAAAGTGCCCCATGTAATTCAAAGACCTAACAGCGAATGTCGATGAAGTGTAAACGCAGTTCCCAAACCTATCCATAGTCCTAGACTCCTTGTTAGGTGGACGGATAATAGGACTTTCCTCTGCAAGTTCCTTCTTTGTGTCTGCCGCTTCCACAATGGCGTATATGGGGATGCCCTTAGCGCAGTGCTGCTCATTCTTAGGGGCAGAAAGGATGTGGTCAGGCCTTTTGGGGATCAGCTCAATGGCATCAGGACTCTTCCAGGCCTGCTGCGCGATTAGCTTAATTAGGTTGTCAGTGGGTGGAGAGATTCAATTGAGAGAGGGCTGGGCACGAAAAGCCTCCAAGTTTGGAAGGACGTCCAGGCACTCCTCTGTTTCAGGATTTCCAAGATGTCCCTGAAGGAAACATCATCACGGGGTGACCTGGGGGAACCTTAACCTTCATCAAAATCGGTATTTTCTGTGAAGGACTCCTCCAGGGAATAAGTGCTTCCTCTTGCACTTTTTATTCACAGGTACTTCCTCAGTGGGATGTTTCGGGGAAGTAAGTGAAGAGGAAACCACCAAAAACCACCAAGATGGGTCTCTCCTGAGGCTTTTGTGTCCCCTGTCCCAGGGATGAGGCTGATGGTAGCTCTAGTCAAGGGGATACAGTTGTCTGGCCCAACAAGGATGGCAAGGACTGGGAGTCCACAAGAGAAAAGGCCTTCTCCATTATCCTGAATGCCAGCCCCCCCCCCCCCCAATAGAGGGATGGGAGCCTGGAACCGAAAGACTTCTTCGAAATCGTGGTCCTACCCCAGACTGAAGAGGCAGCCTCCAAAGCAGAAGCCTGGGTCGAGGCCATGGAAGCCAAAGCACCAAGGACCAAAGAAGGCTGTGAAAAAACTGAAGTCGAACCTTGCACTCGGAACCAGTGATGAAGCCTTATTCCCTGGAGACCTCCGGTTCTGAAAAACTGGAGGAGATCAAGGCAATTCTCGGCTCAGAAGAGGCTCTAACTGGAACAGAGACAGTTGGAGCCGGGCAGGTTGGTGCCAGGGGCTCCAAAGACTCAAATGGAGCTGGTGGAGGAAGATTAGATGGTGCCAAGGAAGGACAGGTTCCGGTGCAGAGTTGTGTCCGATTCTGAGAGACTCTTAGTGGACCGAACAGACTATGCCGAAGGAGACCTAAGAGGTCTCAGTTCCATAAATGGACTTGGTGGTCAGTCCACAAATGGATCGACTGACGGAGAGTAAGTGGTTCTAGGAAGTGTCCTGAATATAGATTGTTTTGTTGCTGCCAAAACCTCATATGCCAAAGGTTTAGGTGCTGAAGAAATTGTCTGTTCTGAATTATCTTTGCTAGCTGGTGCCTGGGAAACTGTCGGCACTGAAGGTTGTTTTTGTAATTTAATAGGCAGTTCCAAGGAACTGCTATGTACCAAGTGCAATATTTTCTTAGGTTTAGAAGTAGAGGAGGAGGAAGATTATGAACTGGCTTCAGTCCTCGGACCAGATATGGCCTCTTCAAGCTCTCCCTTAAGTAAGCCTTTCAAAACTAGCTTATTTCTCCACTCAGTTAAAGTCCTGGTGGAGAAAGCATGAAAAATATCACAGTCCTCCTGCAGGTGGACAGCACCCAAGCAGTACACACAACACACATGCCCATCTGAATTGGGCATCTTTTGCAATTTTGGCACCTCTTAAAGCCAGAGGTGCCCTATGAATGTTTGTCAGCCATGGAAAAGGAGAAAAAATAGGTCTGACCTAGGGACGGTTAAACACACACATGCTAAAGGAGGGCACAAAAAGGACTTTTTTTTTTTTTTTAAAGAGAAACCGATACCAACAATGGTAACTAAATGATACCTAAAGAGGTAAAGAAAGTACCAACAATGATACGTTAAGAAAAAACTACCGAAAGGCAGAGGAAAGGGGAGAGGGATCACTCACAGGGTATAAGAAAGAGGAGTGAATAGAAGAATAAGAAGAAAGCTCTATAGAAAGATATAAATTATAAAGTAATAGAACTTTTAAAAGACAGCGAAAATATAGAGAAAAACCCACTTTAAACCAATGCCAAGGCTCGAGAGAAGGTGAACACATCTTATACACAGAGCGGCAAGCAGATCTGAGGTAATTTACAGAGGAGCATTATGGGCAAAGCCTGGCTCGAGAGTTTGGAAGGTGCAAGCTGAAGTAAATAGCCGAGTTGGTTCAGAGAATTGGAACCGAACCCACAGTCAAGGATTTTGAGAAGACTGATAACATCAGATGATATTTTTTTAATTTTTCACTCTTGGAAAAATGTGTCACGATAGGAAACAATTCCGGCTAACCTTACCAACTGCCCTTTTACAAGGGCTTTCATGTAATAGGTGCCAGCTGTCCAAATGCAACAATGAATTTGAATAAGTAGGTTTCCTAAATAGATTTGAACTAAAACATTTATTAATATGATCCTTTTTTTAACTCCTTTTTTAACTCCACATCCAAGTAACAAATAAAATCATATGATATATTGATATATTGTAACATATAATACTGATGCAAAAGCTGTAAAGGATATTACTACAAACAACTGGAAAATTTTGGACACTAATTTAACTTTCATATTCTAAGTTTTTAACTGAAATGAATGGTTTTTTGTATGTTTTTATATTATTAATATTAGTAAATGGACTATAGCTTTAAGAAAGGAACAGTGGATTGGAATCTGCCACTTCTTTTACATATTTAAGGCTTGTATTGTTTTAGATTAAGTACTCTGATGAAGACCTGGATGTGAACGGACGAATGCACTTGGTGGTTATACTGTTTTGTAATTTAATAAACGTTGTGGACTTTTGGATCTCTGTATTTGTGGAACTGTTTTTATGCATTAGCAATCAAAGTTTCCCTGGAATTTTAACCATTTATACTTCTTGGTGCCTTGTGTCAGCAACTTTTTTCCTTACTAGTTTGTGAGTTTACACTATGGAGCAGAGTTACAACAGTTACCTCATAACAGTGCACAAGGCTGGGCGTACCATGGGGTGCTAGGGGTAGGTGTTGGCTGACACAGATGGTCCTGTATGTGCATATTGATAACCAAGTGTATACACAAGTGTACCTGACCTATCATTGCACCAAAACAACTACGGTGTTTGGAAAGGAAAATATCACCCTGGAGGAGACTGAGGTACTACTTCAGGCCCTATGCATGCATGGCAGAAGAATAATGGACAAGGGTAAAGCAAGCAGGGCCTTCTGGTACCAAGTATGACAAGAAATGGTGTGGGATAATGTGGCGGGCAGTCATATTTGGATGTTGGTGCTGAATAATTGTTGTAGGATCACAGATATAATCCTCCATGTGAACACCAAGCCAAAATACATAGCTGAGGACAGATCAGACACTGGGGCCACTCCCTAACACAACAGCAGACACTGAGGAGTTCCAACTACACAGACTACTAATACCCAGTGATGGACTGGATATGGAAGCAGGGCTGATCAGGACTGCTCCAGTGTCTGTTGGTTATGCTTCAGATAAGTGTCATTGACTACCACATCTGTCTGGTTTACTCAAACATGCCCATCTACATTTAAGTTATTCCTGAACATCAGGTCTACATATAAGGCTACCTGCATCACTAGGTATGACTGCCCAAGTGTCAGTGGAGGATACACTAAGTCAGTAGTGGCACATGCCTTTCCAACAGAACATCACCCAGCACCTCTGTACAGTTTACTCACACATGCCACTTTACATTTCTCTCACTCAGGGACAACAGGTCTGCAGCAAAGACAACCTGTTCCATATGGTACATATTTGCTTATATGATGCACGTATTCTTGGAATGTAAAAGTCTGTCTGATGCACAGTGGCAAGAGTCACACATGCACCAGCTTTCATACAGGTATGTTACTTATTATGCATTGACAGTTTCCATTTGGAGAGGATAAGGACTACAAGTCAGCATATATCTGATGTCAGTGTTTCACTAAATACTGATGTTTATGGCATTCTGCACCTAGCTCAATCTGAGGATTCTGACACCATCAGTAACACTAAGACTGGTGGGAAAATTGCACTTTCCCACAGCTGAAAGGACTGCAGAAGCACAGGATGAATGTTCAGCACCACCTATGTTTAGTGCAGAACATGTTCATGTTGGCCCTTCACCAGATTCACTGTCAGCATCAGTGTAGTCAGCACTGGAGGGCCACACCACCTTTGAGGTGTGCACATGTCACCGGGGAGATGTGTGTTGATAACCGCCTGTGCCAAGAGTCCAAAATGCCTCTCACTTCTCTACAAATAACTCTGTGTCTGCCATCACTCTCCATATATCCTCATTAGCTGTAACTTTGTTCCACTCTATATTCACCATTTATGCTTCCTACAACTATTTTTTCTGCTCCTTTAACTTCCAAAGTAATACTTTTACTTCAGGAGTAACCTGTAGTGAAACCTCTCTATTTTTCCCGCAGCACTTCTGTGCATAGTTTCCACAAACACTTTACTGGACCCCATTAACACAGAGGGCCCAGATCACTAACGATCTACTTCATTTCTCTGTGTTCTTGACAAGACTCGATATTAGTCCCCTCCTGTGGGGATGACATCAAAAATCTCTAGCTATCAGCCACCACCACTGGCTGACACCCTTAATGATGTCTCAGTAGAAGGTGACTGCCTCCTTCACCGATTTGCTGGCTGCACCTTAAAGTGATACACTACCCAAAGCACTACCAGGTATATTAACTTGGTTACAGTAGCAGCCTGCCTAACGTACATAATAGCTGGAAGAATTCCATTTTTTGCTTGCGCAAGGCCATAATCTAGAATCTGTACCATTTGGTCATCAACATCAAAGTCTTTTGTCGGAATACTTGATTGAATGTCTATTCTTTTATATGGAACTGAAAAAAAATATGAGCCTTGCTTTCTGTAGTCTACTGATATACAGGGTAGGGAAGGTCAATCGATCTGCACATCTAAATTCAGGTAGCCTTTGACTAAAGTCATCATCTAGTCCTGAATAAAATGCACAGGGTCTGACCCCTTCATCTCTTCTTTTACCCATACTATTCTCACATTTTGTTTTTCAGATCTATTTTTGGCATCATCCAGCTTCCACTTCAAAGACTTCAGCACTGTCCACAGAGCTTTTGTCTCCCCTTGCATTTTCACTGTGATTTCCAGCTCCTTCACCTGCTACAATAAGTGTATTTTCCTTTCTCACCAGTATCATTCCTGGTGCAAGACCTCAATGTCCCTGATAGCTACGTTGAGCTTCATAGGATCACAGGAGGTCACTAGGCTAATGGCCCTGGGGCCCTTACAAGCTTAGCCAAGAGTTTATCCCCACAAAAAGAAACCTCAGTCAGCACCTGTCGTCCCTGTCAATGAGGGACAAAGGTGGAACCCCTGGGACAAATCTGTGGTTTCCCATCCAATCATCAAGGTTGTGCTTCAATAATTTCCTCCAGTTTTTCATCCATCCTGCCTTACGTCATTCTTTGTTCCTTCTCATGGACTTCACACACATTTACACCAAAGTTTTACCTTCTGGGACAGAAGCTCCATTTTAATTGCTTTTAAAATATCTCTTATTGCTAACAGATTCAGAGCTCCTTGTTCAATCTGTTATCTACAATGCTCTCCCTGTGTTAGATGTATTAAAAAGTGACTATGTTTAAAGAAAAATAATGAAAGAACTGTGTGTGTGGATATGTATGTTTGAGTTTCCATAAAGTTAGAAAGACAGTAGTCCCTGTTAAAAAAACTGAAACTGACAGGCAAGTAAGATGATAGCTTGTCTCTGTTAAAAGTATAAATATAAATATGCTATTCATAGAACCTAGTATAATGCTACCTTACCTGGATTGTGCCTATTACTGTTTTACATTTTCCAGCTTGTTACTACCTGCATTAATAATGCTATGCATTTCTTACCCTTTCACTTCTCTTGCCTTCTTCTTCCTGATTCTTCAATGCATCTCCTCTTTGCTATTTCAGTAACTACAGCTTCCCCTCCCCACTTTGTGAACCTTTATAATCCCTAACTTTCCAGCTGCTATAATGCTTCTCCTTCCTCATGAGTTCTGTCTTTAAATTTGTCTATTTCCCCTTATCAACCAGTATATGGGCAACTTCTGTTTTATGTATGCTCCTGACGATCACATTGTGAAAACATTTAAAACTGGAGTAAAATCCCTAGTCACATCTAGCACAGAGCTTTCATTTGCATATTCACACAGCAATGATAGCATACATCCACTTAACTTCTCTTTGTAAGGAATCAGCATATCAATAAAACATAAGAAATGTTAAGAATTTATGGCTCAGTAGCAGAAAAATGTTTTCCTATCTGCATTTTTTTCTGTGTAGCTTAAACCAAAAGTCACGTGGGTTCATCAGTTTTGATAGAGTAAATGTATGAGTATTTATAGTTTGCCATTGATTGAAGTGATCTGATCAACACTTTTGGAAAGTGCACCTAGTCTAGGAAAGAAAAGCTTTCAGGGCTCTGCAAAACATTACTGCAAAGTTTTATAAAACAACAGAAAGTTAAAGAAACTACATGAACTCCCACCAAACCAAGTTTATTCCCCTATAAGGTTTATCTGACTGAGTGCAGGTTGTTTACAGGCTGCAATTGGCAGGTGTCAATGGTGTGGGATTGCAGAACTGGCATTTCCTTAAGAAGGCACAAGGACATCAAGAAGGGAATAATAATTATTCATCTCTTTGGTCAGTGTAAAATAAAACTCCACTTAGCTACTCCAAGTTATTGCAAGATCTAAATAAAAGTATACTCATGAGTGTTACGGAGCATGTACAGCATGCAATGGAAAGACAAACCCTTACCAGATTAGGGATCTGCCTTTTGCACACACAGTGGCAGAATATGGTCCAGCTTCCCCATGATCCTATAAAGGATGCACTATCTATCAGACAAACAATGAATATAAAGGATTTACTTGTAGACTATACAATACTTTTTAGGGGCAGGGCACAGTTTTGAGAGCAAACAAGGTACCAGAAGTCTAAACTACAGCTCCGTTGTTTGGAAAATGAATGCTAGTACAAAGTTGTTCTGTTAACTTTTAAGTAAGGAAGAATATTTAAAATGTCCCCAATGGCAGACATGTGTCCCCCCATTATTTTTTGCCTTTGTCCAGTATTCTACTCTACTTTATTTTTTTTTAAACAAGAAATATCTTTATTGAATTATCACTTATGACATAGACTATCACACATTTATATAAATGAAAACAAATCATACTGACATATTTTCAGTTGCAGACATTATTACATCACATATCATCTTCTATATGGTTACTCTCCATCAAACGTTACATAGTGCATTTAATTACTGCCTTCCATTAAACCTCATTCCTCCTCCAAAACATTATTCAGCATGTATTCTTCCCACAATTCCTATTTGTTGCTATGTTATTTTCTCCTACTCTTTTCTAAAGATCCTACTTCCAGTTCTATCTCTGTTACTATATTCACTATGGTTGGTTTAGATTTCCATTTTCTATTTTTTTTTTACCAGCCACCTGAATTAAACTCAGCAATGCCTTACTATGTCTAATCAATTCTGATTCTGTATCACAGTTCAAAAGGATAATTTCCTTAGTTATACCAATTGCCTCAGCCAGTACTTCTGACAGAGTAGTCTGCAGGAAATCTTTAAAGTCTGCCAACTCATTACACTCTCAAAAGATATGTTCCCAATTACCTCATTCTTCCATATCACACCTCTAACATTTGCAAGCTACCTGAGGAAAATTCTTTGGAATCTGCTTGGGGTATACAAATACCTATGCAAATACTTCCAAGCAGAGTCTACAGTTCCAGACTCTGTTGCACATGTGGGAACCATACACATCCTCTTGTTTCTTTGTGAATTGCTTATCCAATCTCTCTTACCAAGCCTTTCTAATCTCCTCAGATTGATTTCTATAGTTATCATGCAATATTTTATATGCCCTACTAATTTTCACTTTAACAACAGCTTCTGTTCCAGATTCTATTGAAAACTCTACCATTGCTGGCCTTTCACTAAGGATCTCCCTATTCCTTTCTCTTTGCCTATACTCTGATATCAATCCTTGATATGGAAGATGATTTCTAGCCTGCAATCCATGTATTCTTGACCTATTCCAATTCTATTCCTTCACTCCTCTAATTATTTGCTCCCAATAACTTGGATCCTTTGCCATTTTTTCCAGTAAATTCCAACTCCCCTCTTGCCTATTCTCTATATCCCTAACTGCAGCCATCCCTATCAGAAGAATCTTGTTTCTCTATTCCCACGTTGGCTTAGTTCTTGGAATACTTTCTGCTACTTTACAACTATAATATTTGGTATAGCATTTATTCTCCTTAAGAATACGCATCCAAAATCCCAGTCTCTCCTTATTTCTTGACCTTTCCCCCTTGTTTCATCATAATCACTTTCCACTTTAAATAGCAACTTTCTGCTTGTGCTATGTATAGCAGCCTTAAACTGTGTAGCTCTGAAACACCCCTTCAAATCAGGTAATCCCAAACCACCTTGTTCTACTGGAAATATCAACTTATCCCACTTGACTCATGCCTTCTTCCCCTCCCAGATAAAATCATTCAACTCTATTAATTGCTAGCCACAACTTCTCCTCTGTTTGAAAAAAAAATATGCCTGACCTGTGTATAAAACTAAAGGGACTAAACATTTTCACTACTTGTATCTGCTATCCATATTCATAAAACAGAGCTTCCAGTTTCTCAGTTTTTGTAATATATTGTGTTTATTCTCTTCCCACATATCCTTAACTGCCAAATCAGAATCCTTTTAATCCATACTATTAAGTACTTCATTTTATCATGTCCCCACAAATATAGGTATTCTTGAACCAATCTGTGTGTGGGTACAGAGTTTACAGAAATTGCCTTTGTTTTATCTTCATTAATTTTTCTATCCTGAAAAGACAAATATCCTTTTCTGGTTTGATCAGGTACAAAATAACAATCTGCAAATAAAGCCAACTTTTCTCGACTATCATACCAATTATATCCTTGGATTTAAGAGTCCCTTATTTTCTTTGCCAATGGTTCTAAACATAATGCAATTAACAGATGGGATAAAAAGGCACCCCTGCTTGGTTCCTCTGCTCAAGCAGAACTTATCAGAGAGGAACCCATCCCCCCACTTTAATTGTCTCTGATTACTCGTGCATTCTCCTAATAGTATTTTTAGCTTTTGACAGCAATTTTAGGACTTGGTCTTGTCTGACAGATGTAAGTGAGCCAGATTCAGGTATGTCTTGAGGGGCAGACAGAGGGGAGAGAGCGGTACAGTTAGAGCTAAATTTATGCAAGTAGGTTAACTATACCTTCAATCTCCTTGTCAGTAACATCATTCACAATACTGCACTGTGCTTTTTTTTTTTTTTAAGAAACATCTTTATTAAACTACCATGTATGACATCAGCATGTTACATTTATATAAATGAAAATAAATCACAGCGACACAATCTCAGTTGCAAACACTATACATTCCAAACCGTGGTGACACAACTGTAGCTGCAAACATTATATATACATCACTTTTAATATATCCAGTCATTGTTAGTCAGCCATTACATAAGATCATTCAAATCCTGCCTTCTTTTAATCCTCGTTCCTCCTCTGCATGTACTGATCTCACATTTCCCATTTTTCTCCTATGTAATTTGCTCCTACCTTATTCTAAAGATCCCAATTCCAGTTGCTTCATCTCGGTTACTATCTTTGCTACATCTAGTACAGTTCGTTTAGACTTTGATTTCCATTTTTTAGTAATTGCCGCTCACAGCAAAAGGTTCTCCAGTTCAATTCTCAGCTGGGGTGCCTTCTGTGCGGCGTCTGCATGTCCTCCCTGTGGTCGCGTGGGTTTCTTCCGGGTGCTCCGGTTTCCTCTCTCATCCCAAAGACATGCAGTAGGTGGATTGGACACTCTAAATTGGCCCTAGGTATGAGTGTGTGCATGTGTATGCCTTCTGTGGAAGGTTTGGCGCCGGGCTGGCAACTCGACACTATAAAACTCCACTGCCAATCATGAGCGGACAGGTAATCCGCTGTGGCAACCCCTAACTGGGAAAAAGTCGAAAGAAGAAGTAGTAGTAGTAATTGTTTTTTTGGCAACCATCATAATTAGACTCAGCAAGCTCCTACTACGTCTAGGGAATTTTGATTCTGCATCACAGCTCAAAAAAATAATTCCCCTAGTTACTCTAATTTGCTCACCAGACATCTCAGACACAGCAGTCTCCAGGGAATCTTTAAAGTCTGCCAATGCATTACACTCCCAGAAAATATGCTCCCAGTAACCTCTTTCTTCCCATCATACCTCCAACATTTGCTATCTACCTGAGGAAAAAATTATTTGAAGTCTGCTTGGGGTATAAAAATACCTATGTAAACACTTCTAGGCAGAGGTCCTAAATCTTCCATATTTTGTTGCATATTTGGGAAACATACATATTCCCCCCATTGTTTCTTTCTGAATTGCTTATTCAGCATCTCTTCCCAATCCTTTCTAACCTCTTCTGACTGATTTTTATAGTTATCATGCAATACTTTATATGCTCTACTAATTATTTCTTTCTTAATGGTAAATTCTGTTCTAGATTCTACTAAAAACTCTACCAGTGCTGGTCCTTCATTTAGGGCCCCCCTATTTCCTTCTCTTTGCTTATACTTTGACATCAATCCATGATACTGAAGGCAATCTCCAGCATGCAGTCCAAATAGGTTTGGGGCGTCTTCCCATTCTATTACCTTTCCCTCTCTAGTTATTTGCTCCCAATACCTTGGTTCCTTTGCCAGTTTTCTCCAATATATTCCAGCCCCCTCTTGCTTATTGTCTGTATCACTGACTGCAGTCATCCCTATCAGCAGAATCTCCTTTCCCCATCCCTGTGTTGGCTTAGTTCTTAGAATACCTTCTGTACTTTATGAATATACTATTTTGTATGATTACTATTCTACTCCTTAAAGGTCTGCACCCAAAATCCCAATCTCTCTGTTACTTGCCCACCCCCCCCGCCCATTTCATCATCATCTCTTTCCACTATGAATTATAGTTGTCTGCTTGTGCTATGTATAGGAGCCTTAATTTTGTTGTTCTGAAATGCCCCTTCAACTTGGGCATTCCCAGTCCACCCTGTTCTATTGAAGAATAAGCTTATCCCACTTGACTCTTGCCATCTTCCCCCTTCCAGATGAAATCCTTCAGCTCTTTATTAATTGCTATCCACAACGTCTTCTCTAGTTGATAAAAATATGTCTGACCAGTATGCAAGACTAAAGGGACTAAAAATATTTTAACTGCTTGTATCTTACTATCGATATCTGTACAACAGAGCTTCCATTTTCTCAGTTTTTGTATTATCTTTTGTTTAGTCTCTTCCCATATAGCCTTACTCCTAAATAATTAATTTGATCATTTCCCCATAAAAATGAATATTGCTGAATCAATTTGTATATGGGTACATCATTTATCTGTGTTGCTTTTCCTTTAGCTTCATTAATATCCCAAAAAGGTTTGAAACTGAATCAATATGCACCACAACACTAATATCACTTTCTGGTTTTGTCAGGCATAAAATAATGTAATTCCTGCCAGCTTTTCTTAACTACCATACCATTTATAGCCTTGAATTTCTGAGTCCCTTATTTTCTTTGCCAATGGTTCTAAATTTAATAAAGGGGAGAAAGGACATCCTGCCTAGTTCCTCTGCTCAAGCAGAAATTATCAGAGAGGACCCCACCCACTTTAATTTTCTCCTCTGATCCTTCATATATCCTCCTAATCAACCTTGTAATTTTATCAGGGGAATGCAAATGTTTCCATTGCTCTGCTCACAAAATCCCAGCTTACTCTGTCAGGTGCTTTCTCTGCATCAAAACCCACCAGCAACAGTGTTTCTGCTTCTCTCTGGTTCATTACTGTTCTGTATATCTTGTCAAATGTTTGTCTCCCCTCCACAAAACCACACTGATCCATATCTATCAATTTTGACATCACTTTTGCCATTCTTTTTAACCATTACAGAAAACACTTTATAATCATGATTTACTGTTGAAATGGGCCTGTATGAAGCTGGATCTGATGGATCTTTACCCTCATTAGGTATCACAGCTACTACCACTTTCTTCCAGGATGTTGGTACTTGTCCCTCCTCTTAAAATACTGTTAAGCAAAACCTTCCATATCTCTATCAATTTTTTTCACTCCTAGTTTCCAATCTTCCACAGGAATACCATCTATTCCTGGCACTTTCCAGTAGATTGGTTATACATCACCATTTTTATCTCATCTCCTCCTGTCCTGTTAGTAATTGTGTCTCCTTCCCTCTATCATTGGCGTATTTAATGCTTCCATAAACATTTCCATTTGTACCCTTTCCTGATTTCCATACTTCTTTGCTTTATACAGACTTCCATAGAATTTCCAAAATACTTCTAATACTTCTACAGGATCCCTCATTATCTTCCTTGTTCTAGGCTCCCTAAGCTTGGTGACAGCCCTTTCTACTTTGTTGCATGAGTCGTCGTACTAAGTTTTTGTACTCAAGTTATTATCGAAAAAGAGTTGCTTAACAACAGTCTTTCTAAACTCATGCATATTATTGAGGTAATCCCTTATTTTCTGTTTAGCATTCTTTAGCTGCTCCTCCTCTTGTTCTGTGAGATTCCCCCTATTTTGAAATACTTTAATATTTGGCAGTCTCCCTAATTAATTCTTGTTACTTGTTACCCATATCTCCTTTTATTTATTTCTACCCTGTTTTTAAATTCCACTTTAATTTTATTCCACTTCCTAGTTATATTTTCAGAAGACATTTCTATCTTCTCTAATAGCTCCTGAATAATTTTCACTACCCATTCCTTAAATTCCTCTCTTTTCAACAGATAGGTGGGAAAGAGCCAGTGTCCCATTTTTATTTCATTACCTTGTGTCTTTAGTTTAGTTATTATTGGCGCATGATCTGAAATAGTTATTGGGTGTGTATCAAGACCTTTAATTAAATGCATACGTGCTTGTGAAATGTAAATTCTGTCTAGACAACCCAGTTTTTGTATCTTGGGGAATAATATGTAAATTCACTCTGAATTCCTAGTACTGAATTCACATCTTCCACGGCAAATATTTCCAAACAATTGTTTAAAAATCTATCCTCCTTTGTTATAGTTCCCTTTCTGGGCCCCCTAGACATATCTTCACTCTTGCAAATCAAATTCCAGTTTCCACCTATGAGTAATATTTCTTGCTGAAAGCTGACCATTTTTCCCACAAGTTTCTTAATCTCCATTATAGCAGTTTTTGGTGGAATATAAATACATGCCAGTATAATCCTCCTCCCTTGCCAGTATCACCTTAGTACTACAAATCTACCATTACTGTTTTTCCATCTTCTACTATTATTGGAGCTCCTCTTGCAATTAATATAAGTACTCCTCTCTTCCTTTGCTCCAGGTACTCCGCTGAGTAACCATCCTGAAAACCTTTCTTTATCAAATTCACATGTTCAATTCTTTCAAGTGTGTCTCCCTGTAGCATAGCTCTTTGCACTCTACATTTTTAATATAGTTCACTACCCTTTCTTTTTTGTATTTATCCGTTACACCATTAACATTTAAAGACATTATAGAAAGAATCATATTCTTGAGGGATTATTATTCCCGTTAAATGTCTAATTCCAGCTTTTGTGTTACATGCATGCACTGTCTGGTAGGTTAATCTTTTAAGGGGTGGAAGCTTGGCATAATGGTTAAGGTGTTTACCTTACAGTTACAATGTACAGGGCTTGATTCTCACATGGGGTAATTGGCTAGGCTTAAAATGGCCCAGAAGGGCTGTTAGCCTAGTACTAATCTACGAACCTATATAACTGTTTCTTGCCTTCTTCATTTGAGCCTATGTCACATCTTGCAAAAGTTTTTGTTTTATCGAAAACCCTCAAATAAAAATACACACACACCTAATACCCCCCCCCCCCAAAACCCAATAACTTAATAATAGCACACAAAACTATGTACAGCTTTAAATATTGAAGTTTTATCCCCTTAATATGAACAAAATTTTCAAACTGACAGCCACACACACAGACTCGAGCTAAACAGAAAAAAAAAAGATTATCCATGCTAAGACGCATGGTAGAAACTGCGATCCTTTAAACTGCTGCCTGGTTTGGCCTTACATTTAAGCTCTCCCAGCTGGGAAAACATTTAAATGCTTTCAGCAGACATTTTCTCCAAGCTATTTCTCTTTATAAAATTGTCTGCTAGTGACATGAAAACCAGATACAGGACTGTTTACTGACAAAAGGCTTTATAATATTCAATACTCTTTTTCAATTACTTGCTTTCTGTTAAAACTTACTATATAAAGCTAATGGCCTTAACCCAGTCATTCCCCTATGCAAACTGAGAAAAAGCACACTAATTTTTCTTTTGTCATACTTTTAACCAGATCCCCTTTTTCACATTGCAGTGCCTACATTTTTTAAGACTAAACAAGGAGAAAGAGAGAACGAAGAAAGAAATTAAAAGAATAAACAGGAGCACCAATTTACATTAGTATCCCCATTACACTTAAAATAACTGCAAAACATTATAACATGCAGAGAAAATCATGCATCACAGTAACTAATACTGTTAAGAAATGTTTTTGTTTAACTTAGTTAACTCTTTCCCTCCTCTTCCTCCTCCTGAGTATTTTTCCAAATACTAGTTTAACAAGTCCAAACAAGTCCAATACTTCCAGATTTTCTTGTTCTGTCATTTCACAAATATAAAAGTTTCTTTGTAAACCCACATTTGTCAATTTCCAAGTTACCAATTTTAATCTCCAGATGTTACTGACATGAAGTAGGGCATATCGTTTAGAGTCTCCTACAAGTTTAAAAAAGTCTGAGAAAGTCCAATATTTCCAGATGTCCTTGTTGTATTTCAGTTCATCTCCATCTCCAAAACCCTGTCTCTGCTTCATTTTCAGTGCACTCTTTCTTGATTCTTCTAATCAACTCCTGGGATTATTTCCCTCTCTCAAGCATTTTCCATTGAAACACTGGGAAAATGTTTCATTGGTACAGTCTCTCTGTGGTCTTTATTACCAGAAGAACAAGCAGCATCTCCTTCTGTTTCACAAACTTCTTGTTGGACAAACTTCTGTATTTCGTCCTTAGCATGCACTTCATCAAAAATTGTTTTTGTTCCTCCAGGGAAAAATATTCTGAATTTAGCTAGGTAAAGCAGTTTGAATGCCTGCTTCTTGACATCCCCTATATAATGGAATAAATGTACTCCTCTTCTGCCTGGTGTACAATGAGTAGTCATCCTCCACAAGCACATTGCTGTCTCCCAGTTTTAGTACTTCTTCTGCCACAGTTTTGTCAGAGTCAACTCCTTCTGCTGGTAAGATTGCATTTTTACTATTAAAGGTCTAGGCTGTAGCTGTGCGCACGCACCTCGCCCTCATCCCTCCGCCCAGCGATTCCCATGTCTAAATTTAAATTTTTGACGTTTAATTTAATTTATTTTGTTTTCGTGTGTTTACCGTGCTTATTTTTACTCTTCTTTTTTTTTTTTCAACTTTTTTCTTTTTTTTCTTTATGTTGCAGCTGTATGCTGGTAGCCCGCGACTTAAACGTTCGGCGCTTTTTATAAGAAAAAGTAGGAGAGGAGAGAGAGATCCGTGAGTAGCCGAGAGATTTTATTATTTTTTTATTTTTCATCCGACTACTCACAACGAAAAGGTAAGTTACAAGATGAAAGTGTTTTTTGTTGTTAGTTTAGTGTAGATTGATTCTGTGTGGGCCAAGACATTCATTTAATTAATTTTTAGGCAAATATAATTATACTTCTCCTTGCATTGTCACATTCTGGAGAAAATCTCAATGCCTCAACATGTCCTGAACTCATTGATTTGAATGTTTGTAGAAGGTCATTCAATGTTTGGAAATTGATGTCTTTATTAATGTTTGATGCGCAGTTAATACCTCATCTTAATGGCAACATCTTGGCCCACTGTGTGCGCTTGCCCCCCAGACCATTTTTGTTAACCCAATGCGGCCCTTGCAACTGAAAAGGTTGGACGCCCCTGGTCTAGGCTGTATTCTCATAGCCAGGTTTGGAGCATACATACAATGTTCCCTTTAAATGAACAATTCATGTTGTAGAATACCAGTCCAGTTGCTTATCTGTGCTTTCATGAAATTAATATAGTCTGTTCCTTCCAGTTTCTCAGGTACAGCAGAAAATCTCACATTTTCTCTATGTGCTCTGTCCTCTAATTCTATTATGTTTTGAAACATCTTTTTGTGCAGTCTCACATTCAGCCAGCCTTTTCTTCATTTCGACCTCTGAGTTTTGCAGTTTTATCACCTCATCTGAGTATCTGTTTAAAGCTTCTTCCATTTTGTTCAGCCTTTTATTGTCTGAGTTGATATACTCAGTCAGTGTTTCATTTATTTTAGTCAGGTCTGTACGCAATTGCATTATACTTTCCACAAGGTTACTGGAAGTCATGTCTGGAGCCTGCACTTCTTTTTGTTGAACAGCTACAGTACTCTCCCAGTCAGTGTTTTTTCATCACCTTTTGTACTGGATTTTCCTTCAGGTCTTGTGTATTTATTTTTTCCTGGCATCCAGGCAGTGCACTTACTAGTTAGTTACTGATATTTACTCAGAAATCCAGGTCCACTGGCTTTCTCTGCTAAGTTTCTGTTTTCATAGGTTCATAGGTGTGTACTAGGCTAATGGCCCTGGAGCCTTTACAAGCCATGCCCATAGGATTACCCTGGCATCATGCCACTAGAACTTAGTTCCCAGTGCCTCTGTCGAGTAAAGCCACTGGAGTGATCCCTGGGGTGAATTTTCTATTTCCCATCCACTCATCAAGATTTCTTTTGAAGAGGGCAAGTGAGGTGCTCTGCTTGACATGTATGGGAGATCTATTCCATAGCATGGGCAGTCTCTAGGTTATGAAACTGTCCCTCCAGCATGTTCTGTTGATTGTGGTAATGAGGATGAGGTCTCTGCAGTGTGTGCTGTGGAGGGATTGGGGATTTCTTTAGATGTAGCATTTCTAACACAGCTGGGTCAGACATGGCTTTGTAAGCCAAGTAGAGATCACCTCTAAGTAGGAGATATGAGACAGAGAATAGTTGGAGTTTTTTTAATCTGTCCATACAGGACAAATGTTAAAGGCCAAGGATCCTCTTTGTGAGGTACTTTTGCGACCTCTTCAGTTGTTGCAGGTGTTTAGTGAGGTACATACCAAATGGAGCATTGTAGTCAATGACTGGCCTAATGAGGGAAGAGTAGAGGGAGACAATGACCTCTTTCTTCCTTGATGCAAAACCCTTAGTAATGAGATGTGCCACATAGAAGGACTTTCTGACCACAATGGCAATGTGGTGGTCAAAAGAGAGATTGGTGTCAAACCTGTGTTCCCAGACCTCTTATAACGTCTTCTGTATTCAGTGGGCTACCATTGATGTGGTAATTCATGGGAACTGTTTTTTTCCAAAGGGGATGATGTTACATTTTTTGGCATTGAGCTTAAGGCCACAGTTCTGACACCAGTCGTTGGTCTCAGTGAGGCTTTTCTGTAAGATGTCAACATCACTTGGGAGTTAATAATAGCTCCCAACTTGCAATCATCTGTGAACTTTGTCAGCCATAGTCCCTTCGTGTTGGCCTGGACTTCAGAGAAGTAGATACCAAACATGAGAGGACCCAGGACCGTACCCTGTGGGACTCCATTCGTGACTGGTCGTCAGTCTGACTTGGGAGCCAGCTACTTTCACACTGTGGGTTCTATCTGTGAGCCAATTTGCAACCCACCTAGTGTTATAGGGGTGGATGCCTAGCTCAGTGAGTTTTTCTATGATTCCTGAGGGGGGGATGGTGTCAAAGGCCTTGGCCAGATCAAGGAAGGTTGTATGAACCACCTTGCCTTCATCCACAGCTCTGGTGACTGACTCAGAGAAATTGACCAAGTTGAGCAGGCATGATCTACCCTTCACAAAACCAAACTGTGTGGGATCCAGAGTTAGGAGATTCCCTATATCCTAGTTTATTAGGTCCATGATGATACACTCCATAGCTTTGCATATCTGACTCTTCAGGCTAATGGGGCGATAGTTCCCAGGGTCTGTAGTCAATCCTCCTTTGTGGAGAGGGATGACTGTAGCAGTGCGCCATTCGGTAGGGACAAAGCCTGAGGTGAGGCCTTGTGGTTGTCTTTACTATCTGCTGCAATTCTGTTTTCATAGCTTGCTTTAGAAGATTTGATGAGGGATCTCAAGTTTTTGTTGAGGCTGATGAGGGAGTTTTTCCAGTCTTGGGGCTTCACCTTATTCCGCATCAGTTTCCTCCTTCTATTGTAGAGTTTGTTTATGGCAGGGGACCACCAGATTTGCTTCCTTTTTTTGGAGGAGAGCATCTTGGTTCTATTGGGTATGGCGAGATCCATGCATTTGTGTTCGTACAGTTTATTGGTGTATGATTCGGCAGTCATGCAACTGATCTCCATTTGCATGAGTGTCGTGAAGTTAGCCACCTCTGTTTTTAGGAGTCCAAAATTAGCTTTGGAAACGTTTTTCATAGTGGTTACCTTTGTGGGGGGGGGAATGTGGATTTCCAAGGTGATTAGTTTGTGGTCGGATCTAACCAGAGAGGAGCTGACTATTGGTGCAAAGCAACGGTCACCCATGTTAGTAATGACCAGGCCAAGGATGTCTAGTGGGGATAAGAACGAGCTGGTCCAGGGCATTGGAATTAATAAATTGCAGGAAAAGTTGGGCAAGTGTACTGGCACATGAGTAGTTTTCCCAGTTAATGGAGAGGTAGTTGAAGTCGCCCAATATGAGAGTGTTAGGTTGGACCTTAATATTCTCCAGGGTGCTTAGGAACGTGGAGTGTAAGTCTTGGGACATAGTTGGGGACCTATAGAAGGCTACGATCTGAATCGCTGTCTTACCCAATGTTAGCTGCACCTGAAGTACCTCAGATGCGTTATGTTGGGCTACCAGTCTGGAGGTGTGCGCATCCTTTATAAATATGGAAACACCACTGCCTTTGGAGCTTCGGTCCAAGTTTTGGGGCCGAAAGGTGTGGAATGAGTTACAGCCTGGTAGTGCAGGGGTGCTTTCTGCTGCCTTGAACCAGGTCTCTGTTACAGCACAAATGTCGATGTTCTCCATTTTAAGGAGTGCTTCAAGTGAGTGCATTTTGAGTTTTAGACTTCTAGCGTTGAGCAGCATGACCCTCAGAATGCATTTGTTTGTAGCTGTTATGGTGGTAATTTGGTCTTTGGAACACTGCCTAAAAAAGGCACTATAAGGGTGGCAAGAGCCTTGGCCAGTATCCGGAAGCCCAGGGGTGACAGATGCAGGCCATCTCTGGCAAAGCATCAAGGTCGGTCAATCATGTCATCCCAGGCAGGCAGATACTGGATCCCCTTAGAATGACACCAGAAACTTAGCCAATTGTTGGAATCATTCATTTTCTGCTTGTACTGTGGCATCATTCTGGGTGATGGTAGGATGCTGCTCAGGGCTAGGATCATACCCACCTGGGCTACATAGTCCGAGAGCTCCTCCATGTCTCTTTTCATGTAGTCCAGGTAGGTACGTCTCAGGTCATTTACACCCACATGTACAATGACAGAGTCATATTTGTACCTGTTGTTGAGGGACTTGAGTGCATGCATTATGTGTCGGATGCTAGCGCCTGACAGGCAGCTGACTGTTATTTTCTTCTTATTCAACCTACTGAGTGGGACATTAGTGTGCCTCACTATCGAGTCACCTATGACTAGTGTGTTGGGCATGCTGTTTTGCCTTAGGGGCTTTGGTTGAGTGGCACACTGTTTAGGAGAGTTATGTGTCTCGTGATTAGTGTGTTGTGCTGGTCGAGTGAGTTTCTGCCTTGGAGGTCTCTGCCGTTTGGGTAGATTTTTATTGACAGCCTCCGCAAAGGTGGGTGTGTGGTTTTATGTGAAGGCAGTGCTGGCGTTGTGTCTCAAATTAAGAGAGCCAGAATTAAGCAGCTACTCAAGTGTAGCCAACTTGGAAGTCAATACTACACTGTGCTTTTGAGATTACAGACAACTAAAAAATGCCTTGTGATTGTCTTTGGCTTAGGTAGCTATTTTAACCTAAAACTTGGCTTTGGTGGATTTTACTAAGTTCCTAGGTTATTTGTTTCTTTCCGTGACAAGGCCTCTAACATTATTTTTGTTGAAAATGATTTTCCTTTCATTATAAAGCTTACTGATAACATGGTTCTGCCACGTGAGTTTCTCAGGACTGACAATTCAAAAATTCTGAAAATCAGAGTTGCAGAAGTATACACTTTTCCCCATACCCAGCAATAATTTTCCTATCCTTATTAGAAAGAGTAGGATTGGAGTTAACTAAGTGCTTAGCAGCAGCAGGAGCAACTAATGCTATAGCTGCTGTGTCAGGTTTGGGAACAGTGTATAAAATTTTAAAAGACTGAGGAACTTTATACGTTCTATACGCCTGTTTAGGGACATCTGGCTGACTATTAGGAAAATTGCAGACAGTAAGACATACATTGTCTAAACGAGACAGGACAGGAAAAACTGTTGTAGGTTAAGGAAAATGCTTACGTAATAATTCATAGTATTTCCTGAGAGACTGAACCTCAGTGTTCCCAACTAAAACATTAGGAAATTCTAGCAATAGTCTCAGAGAAAGAGGAATCCCCACAAGCAGAATCTTCTATCACTGGAAAATGTAGATGCCTGTGCAGTTAGAGAAACCTGGTTCAAGGCCTCAGAGAGTAGCCCGGCCTTGCAAGGCTACAATGCCTTCCACACCTTCAGACCACAAAACGAACATGTGAGAACGAAAGGAGGCATAATTTCTATCTATATTAGAGATAAATTCACCTCCTGTCTAGTTAGACTGGACAACTCACTGGAGTTACTCCAAGTACATATTAATGTAGGTAAGACCTCCATTCAAGTCACAGCCAGTTACAGATCCCCCTCCATGGGTCATGATGCCCATGAAGCCTACTTGGCCAAACTGGAGTCACTCCAAATATTCCTGAACCTCTGGTTATGAAGGATTTCAATTATTCCGCCAACAACTGGGAAACCTATACTAGCTCTAACTCACTAGTGCAAAAGTTCCTTGTCTTTGTTAACGCAAATGACCTGGAACAAACTGTTCATACCTCTACAAGAAGAACATACATACTAGATCTGGTCCTCACTAACATGTCAAACAGATGCACTGCCGCAACTGTCGGAAGATAAATCTGACCACAAATCAGTCACCTTCGAGCTGGCACTAACAGAACTCACAAAGGGAAAATCAGACTAAAAAACTTCACCAAGTCAAACTATACCCTCCTAGGTGAAGATATAAATGCATTTCAAGTCTCACCCCAAGCTGGAAGTGGTAACTACACAAAATCTCACACTAAAGCCCTGTACAATCACTTGTATATGTGTACAGACTCAGTTGTACCAGAAAGAATCAAAGCCAGAGCCCCAAGTAAAAACAAGCAGTCATGGTGGACATCCAGCATCAGCAAACTTTACAATAAATGCAAAAGACTGCTGTCCAAAAAACAAAGCTGAGGTCACAACAATAGAAAAGCACCCTCCTCAGCCTCAACAGGCAAATAAGACAACACATCAAATCCTCTAAGGGCTTGTTTGAGAAAAACCTAGCAAGCACAGGCAAGGATAACCATAAGGCCTTTTACAGCTATGTATGTAGCCTAAAAGGTAGAACCCAAGCATGTGCAGAAATAGTGACTAACCATATGACCCCAAAGAGATAGCAAACCTGTTAGCAGATAGGTTTGGCAAAAAGTTCACTCCCTTATCCCCTCCAAACTTATCACAAACCTTCCCCAACTCTAAATATCTGAAGAGCAGGTCATTAAAGCCTTGTCCAAGGCAAAAAAAAAAAAAAAAAACACGGCGTCTATAGGACCAGATGGCATCCCAGGCTGTCTTCTCAACACGCTAAAACATGAACTAACATCACCATTAAGTACCCTTTTCAATCATAGCCTAACCACAGGCTTTGCTCCTGTGGAATGGAGAACAAAAGTTATTCCCCCTCCACAAAGGTGGCCTAGCAATAGACCCAGGGAATCACAAACCTGTAAGCCTGACCAGCTTCATCTGTAAGCTCATGGAACGCATCATTATGGACCTCAAAAATAAAGACACAAGCTACCTCCAAATCCTGGATCCAATCAATTTGGCTTCGTCAAGGACAGATCCTGCATGTTAAATCTGGTGGATTTCTTCAAAAATGTGACCAGGGCCATTGACGAGGGCAAATCTGTGCACATGGCATACCTCAATTTGCCAAAGGCTTTCGGCACAATCCCACACTTGGGCATTACCGATAAACTTAGCAAACTGAATGTAAACCCCTTTGTTGTAAGATGGGTTGCCAACTGGCTCAGAAACCAGACACACACTATCAAAGTGAGTGACTCCACATGAACCAGCAGACCTGTCACCAGTGGGGTGCCACAGGGGTCAGTGCTGGGCCCCCTACTGTTTGGTATACACTTCTCAGAAGTTCAGGCCAAAACTAAGGGTTGTGGCTGACCAAGTCTGAGAAGGACTGCAAACTGGGTGCAATTTTTGAATCTCCAAATGATGTCAGTTTACTATTGGAGGGTCTTAAGTAGACCAACAACTGGCATCTTAGTCACAGTCTCAAACTGAATGCAAAGAAATGCATCATCATTCCCTTCAGCAAAAACAATGTCCCATCACCCTGTCAAATCAATGACAATACCCTAAGTACCAACAGAGTGGTAAGGGTTCTGAGATCTCAAGCAGACTGCAACCTTAACTTCGACCATGTGTCTACTCTAGTAAAGACTTTCTACATAGCACACTTGGTTAGTAAAGGCATCACCTCGAGAGCAAAGCAGGTTATCACCCACTATACTTGGCACTAATCTGGCACATAACTGAGTATAACACCTCCGTTCACCATGTACCATAAAAAGCACCTCCAGCAACTGGAAAGACCTCAGAGGTTTCTAACAAAGATCATCAAGGGACTCCAGCACATGCCGTACACAGACTGACTAAAGTCTCTGTTACTATACTTTGTATCATAGACTTCTTAGAGGAGACTTATGCCTGGCTTACAGAGCAATTTCAGACCCAAACCCAATGAACTTACTACATATTCGTAAATCAAACTGGACTAGAACTATCCATTCCAGGGACCTAGATATCACCTGCAACTTAAATAGGACATGCTGGAGAGACAGATTTGTCTCCCAGCAACTGCCACTTCTTTGGAATACGCTGCCAATCCATGCGAGACAGAGCACCTCTATGACACTGTTCAAGAGGAACCTGGATGAATGGATGGGGCACCATAAATTCTTACTGGGGATGGCGCCCACAGCCCTCTTAGACATTAGCAGTCATTACTAAATGCAATCCTGGGTAATGACTAGCATATCTATGGTATTACACTGGGATGAATTGGCTAGGCTTGAAATGACCTCTGGGTCGATAGCTTAGTAAACTCCTGTGATGCTATGAAACTGAGCTCTACTCTTAGTCTGACTCAGAGACCTGAGGAGAAAAACCCAAATCCATCCCTGCATATTCCTGTTCAGACTCAGAATATTGAATCTCTTCAAGAAATGAAGAATCCCTCTTTCTTTTGCCAGAAACTACTTTACAAGAAGGACCACTAGCCAGAATTAAACTTTGAGCCAGTCCTAGTAAATTACTCCTAGGCAAAGAATTTTTGAGGAAGAGTAGATGCATTCTTGGTTTTCTACTTCTTTTGACAGGAAAAATGTGGTCAACCTTGTTATTAATAGCAACAGCTGCTCCCCCAGTGATGGGCACAGCATTCTGACACAACAGGGAGGCCTGCACTGTTCCCTCTCCCAGGAATGACAAGAGTGTCTCTCACTTGCTCACTGAGAAGACTCCTACAAGCACAGAGGACGTGGCTGTAGGTGTTACACCAGAGGGATTCAGGTTAAAATATGAGTGGTGTGAGGTACAACAAATGGCCACAGCACAGTCACCCAGCAATGGATGAGGCAAACTGATAGCCTGCTGTGGTGGCAAAGGCTGTTTGCTTAACCTTTTTCCTTTGTGGCTGCAAGAACGACCCGACCATGGGACAGGTAGTCTGTTCCATGGTCAAACCAAAAATGGTGCCTCTTTTCCGGGAAAGACAAACAGCAAATGCCAGTAAAACTACCAGTCCAGAAAAGTTACTTTTTTGACCGGAAAAAAACACCGTAAAAAACACTTTAAAACACTATGCCAGCCCCACAACAGAAAAAAAAATTTCTCCACAGAAAACATTTTCAGTTAGCTTACACTACTTTCAAACTGACAGAAATGGATGCTCAAACTGGAGAAGAGCGGCAACACAAACTGAACAAGTCAAACCGGAGAGTGAGCAGTCGAGAGTACGTCCTGGAAGTCACCCACAAAGAAAACAGAATACTTTCAGACAAAACTTGAACGCAACTTTAATATTGAAAATAAGAGCGTTTTCGCTGTCAGTACAAGCTGGCAGCTTCCTCAGAAAGAACAAATAAAACATTTGGCGCCAAGGCCTTTAAATTAAAATCAGAGTCAGGTGTATCGTAGTGACATCACTACTTCCTTAAACATAATTTAAAGACACCCTGACAAGTTAACAGCGTTAAGAAAGCTTTTTAAATTAAAATGAAGACTTTTTAATTAAAGTACAAATACAAGTACAGTGATCGGAAAGCCCATCGAATGCACACAATAAAAAAAGGACCCAATAGGGGAATAAAAACAAATGCAAATGATTTATCACAAGGTAAAATATGCCTATATATGTGACCAAATCAATCCAATAATGCGTCTACAAGCCATAAAACTACCCACCTAAATAAATGGAGGTGGACATATTGTGAAACTATTCATGAAAGGGAATAAACAACTAATCACTTCTCTATAGATGAAAATGGAAAGTGGTAACAAGCAACTGGTAACACCTCAGTATAAAAAAATTTTAGATAAAAAAAGTCATATATTATACCAAAACATAAACTGAAACCATTCTCCCTATTTTATGTAACTTCTCATTTTTAATACTACTGAGATGTTACAGTTATCATTAAGGCCAGGACAGTGGAAAGCATTAAGCTTAATCTGCCATTCCAATTCGCGGAGTTCCAGTAACAGTGACAGGGGCCCCCCTCTGATACTGATCGGAATGTGATCAATTCCCATAAAGTAAAATTTATGTTCAGGAAAATTTTCAATATGCCTGGCTAAAGCGTTTTCCTGTTTGACAGTCCTGATGGCATAGACGTGTTCGTAAATACGCTGCCGTAGTTTACGATCCGTCTTGCCTATATAGAATGCAGGACAGGCATTGCAAAATGCTCCATAAATAACTGATGTTGTGTTACAGTTGATTGTATGATGAATGTAATATTTACTGTCATTCACTACGAACGAACAGCCTGTTTTGATGAGTTGACACCAATTACAGGAACCACAGGGGGTAGAGCCTTTACATTTAATGAAGTTTAACTCATGTCTCGATTGCAGGAGTTCTTTAAGGTTCCTTCCTTTTCTAAACACCACCCTAGGAAAGGGACCTAATTTTTCAAAAAGGTGGATGTCATTCCTGATGAAATCCCAGTTTTTGCTCAGAATGTTGCATATTCTCCCTGCATCACTGCTAAAAGCTGTTATAAAGCTGGTGACAGATTTACATTTGGTCAGATTATCCGATCTGGCCCTACTTACTAGTTGAGAATGGTCATCATTCAGCTCTGTATAAACAGCTGAATTTTCATTCATCACCGAATCGATTTGAAATTTTAAAAGGGGTTTGAAAAGACCTTCTGCTTTTTTTATTTCGATTTCAATGGTAATTTCGTCAATTAGTGAGTTCGGGTAACCCCTATTCAGGAACTGGTTTTTAAGGAACTGACATTCTTCCCTAAATGCTAAGTCAGAATTACACATACGTACCGCTCTGACCAACTGGCCCTTGACGATGGCCCTTTTTTGTTTGAAAGGGTGTTGGCTAGAGTAGTGTAATAGAGAATTACAATATGTAGATTTCCTAAACACTTTAGATAGGTACATCTTGTCAGTGTCATCTTTGCTAAGGTTTACGTCCAAGTAATCAATTGCTCTAACAGAAAAAGTAGATGTAAACCTCAAAAAGGAGGTGGTGTGATTCATGTAGTCCACTAGAGAGTCAGCTTCCACTTCGCTACCTTTGAACAAGATGAAAATATCATCCAGGTAGCGCGTGTAGAAGTAGATCTGACCACTAAAAATGGGGTTTGATAGAAGAAATTTAGTTTCCCAAAAGGCCATGAAAATATTAGCCACACTGGCTCCACATGGGGAGCCCATGGCTATGCCTTGTTTTTGTAAGAAGATTTTTTCATTGAAAATGAAGAAGTTGGAATCAAGGACTATATCTAACAGTTCTGTTACTATGCTGATTTCATTTTTTGTGGCACCCAGATCTTCCAATTTTAACCCAACCCACTCGGTAGCTTCCTGATGGGGTATCGATGTATATAAGTCAACCACATCTATTGTGAGAAAATTAAGATCGTGGTTGTATTCAATGCTATCGATGCTACTGAGGAAAGACCAAGAGTCTTTACATATTGAAGGTATTTTCTTTAAATATTTTAAGATGATGTGGTCAATCAGTTTAGAGCTGTTGTAAGTCATTGAAAACTTTCCATCTATCAGTGCCCTCATGGGTGGGTTCTCAAGGTTTTTGTGTATCTTAGGGATGCCAAACATCATGGGTACTTTTGGGAAAGAAGTATCTAAAAAGTTGTAAAGGTCCATATCAATTCTGCCTTCCAGGAACATGTCCCTAAGGTAGCCCTTGATTCTCCTGTTGTTACCATTCATTTCACTAATAGACGAGGGACAATAAGCTGGTGTATTCAAGACAGAAGACATTTTTTCAATATACATACTGTTGTTAAAAATCACAAGCCCTCCCCCTTTGTCAGGTTTGATTGTCCGGACTGGTAGAAGTTTAAAGTCAGATAATGCCCTTCTCTGTTCGATAGTAATGTTCTGGAGGTTGTTACACTTGAACCTATTTTTAATGTTCTTTAATTCTCTAATGTCCAGTTCACAAATGTTTTCAAAAACCTTTAACCCAGTGTGCAAGGGAGGGTTGAAGGTACTTGGGACCTTCAACTCAGCCCTAGGTAGAGCAGTAGAGTTGTTGAAAAGCAAATCCAAGTTCAACTTCCTGGTGTAACATTTTAAGTCCAAAATAGTTTTTGTGAGGTCAAAGTCAGAACTGGGCACAAAAGTGTTGCCACGAGGCAATATTTCAACGAGTTCGGGTACCAATATGACATCAGAAAAGTTATATATTGTGAAGTCGCCATTCTCATTATGTTAAATACGTAAAGATGAAAAAACAGTTGTATCCGATATTTCATTATTTAGAACAGGCATTAGTTGTTCCGAGTTCTGCTCCTCGTTTGGTATGGTCGTTGTGGGAGTTGTCCTAAAAAATTGCTATTAACAAGATTAGGACCAGAGTCAGTATGATTGTTCTTAGATCTGTCATTATTATAGGTGAACTTTGCATTAGATCTGTCTTGACGTTTTGGTTTAGGAACATGTTGGTTCCGGTCAGCAGATTGGTTTACAGAGGCTGGGGGTACAACTTCTGAATCAACCCCGTCCAAACTGTCAAGTCCTGTATTGGGCACTGATTGTAATTTGGGGTATGCACGTAGCTGACTGTAAGCAACCCTGTCTCTATTGAGCTTTTTTATTTTATTCTGTTTTAGTCTTGACATGAGCCCCTCGATGCTGATGAAAATTCGGTCATAGTCAAATTTGAACCGAAGAAACTCAATGTCTGATTTAATAGTGTTGTCAAGTAGTTTAACTTCCTCCATTAGGATGGTAATGTTCAGAGAATAGTGTTTAGTTAACAGTTCCAATAGTTGAGCCCCTTGTCTTTCGAAAAGTGAGACCAATTCTGACAAAAAATCAGTCCCCTGAATAAGACCCGAAGGAGAGAAAGAAGAACGGAGGCCCTTAGGCACAATATTTTCGTTAAGGCATTGCTGGAAGTAAGATACTTCCAGCTGCAATTTTTTTAATTTCACGAGTTTGACATCCAGTGTTTTTAGATTACTAAGAATCGTGTCAACAGAAATAGAATTGGACTCACCAGAAGAAGCCGGTCGTTCCATAGTAGTCACTCCGGGAAATGCAAAAGCTTCCAAATTATTGATCCACTGAGAGATAGACGGAACGCCAATAAGCTCCCTGTTCTGTAGTTCATTATTTTCCACGAGTCTGTTTCTACCTTCTGGGTCTCCGGATGTAGGTACACAAAAGCGTGCACTTGGTTCATTATGAACCAAAGTTGAAAAACCATTTGAAGATCGCTGTCCGCTGGTATGCTATTCGATGGGGTACTGGAAGAGCTGCTGTTTTCAAGCGCCCATCCGAGAATGTAAAGCGCCTATTTTCTGTGACAGCTTAAGAGAATCCTGTTCGTGTCTGTGCCAGTATTCAAGTCATTACCCTCTGGTGGAACACCTTCCGATAGGAAGATAGAAGGTGTACTAGGACTGCTCAATCTTTCCGAAGCCATGAAGACACAACAAACTGGAGAAGAGCGGCAACACAAACTGAACAAGTCAAACCGGAGAGTGAGCAGTCGAGAGTACGTCCTGGAAGTCACCCACAAAGAAAACAGAATACTTTCAGACAAAACTTGAACGCAACTTTATTATTGAAAATAAGAGCGTTTTCGCTGTCAGTACAAGCTGGCAGCTTCCTCAGAAAGAACAAAAAACATTTGGCGCCAAGGCCTTTAAATTAAAATCAGAGTCAGGTGTATCGTAGTGACATCACTACTTCCTTAAACATAATTTAAAGACACCCTGACAAGTTAACAGCGTTAAGAAAGCTTTTTAAATTAAAATGAAGACTTTTTAATTAAAGTACAAATACAAGTACAGTGATCGGAAAGCCCATCGAATGCACACAATAAAAAAGGACCCAATAGGGGAATAAAAACAAATGCAAATGATTTATCACAAGGTAAAATATGCCTATATATGTGACCAAATCAATCCAATAATGCGTCTACAAGCCATAAAACTACCCACCTAAATAAATGGAGGTGGACATATTGTGAAACTATTCATGAAAGGGAATAAACAACTAATCACTTCTCTATATATGTCCACCTCCATTTATTTAGGTGGGTAGTTTTATGGCTTGTAGACGCATTATTGGATTGATTTGGTCACATATATAGGCATATTTTACCTTACCTTGTGATAAATCATTTGCATTTGTTTTTATTCCCCTATTGGGTCCTTTTTTTATTGTGTGCATTCGATGGGCTTTCCGATCACTGTACTTGTATTTGTACTTTAATTAAAAAGTCTTCATTTTAATTTAAAAAGCTTTCTTAACGCTGTTAACTTGTCAGGGTGTCTTTAAATTATGTTTAAGGAAGTAGTGATGTCACTACGATACACCTGACTCTGATTTTAATTTAAAGGCCTTGGCGCCAAATGTTTTATTTGTTCTTTCTGAGGAAGCTGCCAGCTTGTACTGACAGCTTAAAACGCCTTATTTTCAATAATAAAGTTGCGCTCAAGTTTTGTCTGAAAGTATTCTGTTTTCTTTGTGGGTGACTTCCAGGACGACTCGACTGCTCACTCCGGTTTGACTTGTTCAGTTTGTGTTGCCGCTCTTCTCCAGTTTGTTGTGTCTTCATGGCTTCGGAAAGATTGAGCAGTCCTAGTACACCTTCTATCTTCCTATCGGAAGGTGTTCCACCAGAGGGTAATGACTTGAATACTGGCACAGACACGAACAGGATTCTCTTAGCGCTGTCACAGAAAATAGACGCTTTACATTCTCGGATGGAGGCGCTTGAAAACAGCAGCTCTTCCAGTACCCCATTGAATAGCATACCAGCCGGACAGCGATCTTCAAATGGTTTTTCAACTTTGGTTCATAATGAACCAAGTGCACGCTTTTGTGTACCTACATCCGGAGACCCAGAAGGTAGAAACAGACTCGTGGAAAATAATGAACTACAGAACAGGGAGCTTATTGGCGTTCCGTCTATCTCTCAGTGGATCAATAATTTGGAAGCTTTTGCATTTCCCGGAGTGACTACTATGGAACGACCGGCTTCTTCTGGTGAGTCCAATTCTATTTCTGTTGACACGATTCTTAGTAATCTAAAAACACTGGATGCCAAACTCGTGAAATTAAAAAAATTGCAGCTGGAAGTATCTTACTTCCAGCAATGCCTTAACGAAAATATTGTGCCTAAGGGCCTCCGTTCTTCTTTCTCTCCTTCGGGTCTTATTCAGGGGACTGATTTTTTGTCAGAATTGGTCTCACTTTTCGGAAGACAAGGGCTCAACTATTGGAACTGTTAACTAAACACTATTCTCTGAACATTACCATCCTAATGGAGGAAGTTAAACTACTTGACAACACTATTAAATCAGACATTGAGTTTCTTCGGTTCAAATTTGACTATGACCGAATTTTCATCAGCATCGAGGGGCTCATGTCAAGACTAAAACAGAATAAAATAAAAAAGCTCAATAGAGACAGGGTTGCTTACAGTCAGCTACGTGCATACCCCAAATTACAATCAGTGCCCAATACAGGACTTGACAGTTTGGACGGGTTGATTCAGAAGTTGTACCCCAGCCTCTGTAAACCATCTGCTGACCGAACCAACATGTTCCTAAACCAAAACGTCAAGACAGATCTAATGCAAAGTTCACCTATAATAATGACAGATCTAAGAACAATCATACTGACTCTGGTCCTAATCTTGTTAATAGCAATTTTTTAGGACAACTCCCACAACGACCATACCAAACGAGGAGCAGAACTCGGAACAACTAATGCCTGTTCTAAATAATGAAATATCGGATACAACTGTTTTTTCATCTTTACGTATTCAACATAATGAGAATGGCGACTTCACAATATATAACTTTTCTGATGTCATATTGGCACCCGAACTCGCTGAAATATTGTCTCGTGGCAACACTTTTGTGCCCAGTTCTGACTTTGACCTCACCAAAACTATTTTGGACTTAAAATGTTACACCAGGAAGTTGAACTTGGATTTGCTTTTCAACAACTCTACTGCTCTACCTAGGGCTGAGTTGAAGGTCCCAAGTACCTTCAACCCTCCCTTGCACACTGGGTTAAAGGTTTTTGAAAACATTTGTGAACTGGACATTAGAGAATTAAAGAACATTAAAAATAGGTTCAAGTGTAACAACCTCCAGAACATTACTATCGAACAGAGAAGGGCATTATCTGACTTTAAACTTCTACCAGTCCGGACAATCAAACCTGACAAAGGGGGAGGGCTTGTGATTTTTAACAACAGTATGTATATTGAAAAAATGTCTTCTGTCTTGAATACACCAGCTTATTGTCCCTCGTCTATTAGTGAAATGAATGGTAACAACAGGAGAATCAAGGGCTACCTTAGGGACATGTTCCTGGAAGGCAGAATTGATATGGACCTTTACAACTTTTTAGATACTTCTTTCCCAAAAGTACCCATGATGTTTGGCATCCCTAAGATACACAAAAACCTTGAGAACCCACCCATGAGGGCACTGATAGATGGAAGGTTTTCAATGACTTACAACAGCTCTAAACTGATTGACCACATCATCTTAAAATATCTAAAGAAAATACCTTCAATATGTAAAGACTCTTGGTCTTTCCTCAGTAGCATCGATAGCATTGAATACAACCACGATCTTAATTTTCTCACAATAGATGTGGTTGACTTATATACATCGATACCCCATCAGGAAGCTACCGAGTGGGTTGGGTTAAAATTGGAAGATCTGGGTGCCACAAAAAATGAAATCAGCATAGTAACAGAACTGTTAGATATAGTCCTTGATTCCAACTTCTTCATTTTCAATGAAAAAATCTTCTTACAAAAACAAGGCATAGCCATGGGCTCCCCATGTGGAGCCAGTGTGGCTAATATTTTCATGGCCTTTTGGGAAACTAAATTTCTTCTATCAAACCCCATTTTTAGTGGTCAGATCTACTTCTACACGCGCTACCTGGATGATATTTTCATCTTGTTCAAAGGTAGCGAAGTGGAAGCTGACTCTCTAGTGGACTACATGAATCACACCACCTCCTTTTTGAGGTTTACATCTACTTTTTCTGTTAGAGCAATTGATTACTTGGACGTAAACCTTAGCAAAGATGACACTGACAAGATGTACCTATCTAAAGTGTTTAGGAAATCTACATATTGTAATTCTCTATTACACTACTCTAGCCAACACCCTTTCAAACAGAAAAGGGCCATCGTCAAGGGCCAGTTGGTCAGAGCGGTACGTATGTGTAATTCTGACTTAGCATTTAGGGAAGAATGTCAGTTCCTTAAAAAACAGTTCCTGGATAGGGATTACCCGAACTCACTAATTGACGAAATTACCATTGAAATCGAAATAAAAAAAGCAGAAGGTCTTTTTCAAACCGCTTGTAAAATTTCAAATCGATTCGGTGATGAATGAAAATTCAGCTGTTTATACAGAGCTGAATGATGACCATTCTCAACTAGTAAGTAGGGCCAGATCGGATAATCTGACCAAATGTAAATCTGTCACCAGCTTTATAACAGCTTTTAGCAGTGATGCAGGGAGAATATGCAACATTCTGAGCAAAAACTGGGATTTCATCAGGAATGACATCCACCTTTTTGAAAAATTAGGTCCCTTTCCTAGGGTGGTGTTTAGAAAAGGAAGGAACCTTAAAGAACTCCTGCAATCGAGACATGAGTTAAACTTCATTAAATGTAAAGGCTCTACCCCCTGTGGTTCCTGTAATTGGTGTCAACTCATCAAAACAGGCTGTTCGTTCATAGTGAATGACAGTAAATATTACATTCATCATACAATCAACTGTAACACAACATCAGTTATTTATGGAGCATTTTGCAATGCCTGTCCTGCATTCTATATAGGCAAGACGGATCGTAAACTATGGCAGCGTATTTACGAACACGTCTATGCCATCAGGACTGTCAAACAGGAAAACGCTTTAGCCAGGCATATTGAAAATTTTCCTGAACATAAATTTTACTTTATGGGAATTGATCACATTCCGATCAGTATCAGAGGGGGGCCCCTGTCACTGTTACTGGAACTCCGCGAATTGGAATGGCAGATTGCTTAATGCTTTCCACTGTCCTGGCCTTAATGATAACTGTAACATCTCAGTAGTATTAAAATGAGAAGTTACATAAAATAGGGAGAATGGTTTCAGTTTATGTTTTGGTATAATATATGACTTTTTTTATCTAAAATTTTTTTATACTGAGGTGTTACCAGTTGCTTGTTACCACTTTCCATTTTCATCTATAGAGAAGTGATTAGTTGTTTATTCCCTTTCATGAATAGTTTCACAATATGTCCACCTCCATTTATTTAGGTGGGTAGTTTTATGGCTTGTAGACGCATTATTGGATTGATTTGGTCACATATATAGGCATATTTTACCTTGTGATAAATCATTTGCATTTGTTTTTATTCCCCTATTGGGTCCTTTTTTATTGTGTGCATTCGATGGGCTTTCCGATCACTGTACTTGTATTTGTACTTTAATTAAAAAGTCTTCATTTTAATTTAAAAAGCTTTCTTAACGCTGTTAACTTGTCAGGGTGTCTTTAAATTATGTTTAAGGAAGTAGTGATGTCACTACGATACACCTGACTCTGATTTTAATTTAAAGGCCTTGGCGCCAAATGTTTTATTTGTTCTTTCTGAGGAAGCTGCCAGCTTGTACTGACAGCGAAAACGCTCTTATTTTCAATAATAAAGTTGTGTTCAAGTTTTGTCTGAAAGTATTCTGTTTTCTTTGTGGGTGACTTCCAGGACGTACTCTCGACTGCTCACTCTCCGGTTAGAAATGGATGCTCCTTATAAAAGATTGTTACTGTCTTGAGACAGTCAGTTAAATAGCAATACTCCTGTCTCTAAAACAATTTTCCTAAAGAGAAAAATAATAAAACATCAACAAAATTTAAGAAGATGGAAGGCTTTTCTCCCAAAGAGAACCTATCTGCCCAGCAAAGAAAAGCAAAAGCCGATCCTCAAAAGCCTCAGAGGAGCACACTCTTTGACAGCAGTAAACCTCTAAAGGGCTTCATGCCCAAACTCATCTTTTAGTCAGCTCAGTTCAAGTTGCTTGACAGTCTGAGTGCATGGAAAGTGTCCTGAAGCATTGGAAGGTGGCTGTCTGTTATACCCTTGGCAGGATATAACCCATATATAGCTAAGGTTACTGCAGCACTGCTCAATATGAAGTACATCAGCTTCTATCATCTCCTAAGTAAGCATATGCTGGATGTCAGGAAGGGAAATAAGAGTTTGGTCTGGCGAGTGAGAAGCAATCCCCCTAAAAAGTATGAGAGACAGCCAGTGCCATCTGTACCCTTGATGGATTACTATCAGAACCCACCTGTCTGAAACTCTCCATTGTCAAACAGAGAAATGGAGGTTCAGACTTTCTGGGAGGATTAAGGCACTGCTATGGTGGAAGGGGGAAGCCCCTCTTACAGTCGTTCAGACTTATTATTGCTCTTTGTTCGGGGGGGGGGGCAGCTTTCATTTTGGAACCTCACTGCCATTGCTTTTTAAACATCTGTTTACCAGCAGTTTGCTGGGACTGCTAATGCTACCTTTTAAAGCAAGTGATAGAGGGAGCATTAAATCCCTTAGCAAACCTAGTGGAGGAAGGCAGAATAATCCGAGCAATCCCTTAAAATTCATTTCCCTCTCCAATCACACTTTTTAATGATCTCTGTAGCAGAAGGTCCAAAATCTAGTTCTGCACCCAAGGAGGAATTCAAAATTTCATTTCTAACATCTGCTGGGGGGTTTTGAGAATGCAACCATCCTTGAAAAATTTTCCCAACCGTTCCACCCTGTTGCTATGGTTGTTTTATATGGCTGTGTCTGTGGCCTCTAACCCTTATCATAATCTGATTTCCAAAGTCCCTTCCTCCCCTCTTTCATTACTATTGTTGTATAAGCGGTTTATGTACTCTTTCTATCCATTGTTTTCACAGACACATGATACTGAATGCCTACCCAGCAAACCAGTATTGCTCTTGAATAAAACTCCTTATTATATATTGTCTCTTGCTCATTTTCCTGGAGCTCAGCAAAACTTGGGAGTCCTAGCCTGCATTCCAGAAGTGTTTTACTTGCATCCAGTGCCACACAGGCAAAGTTCTGATTGGATATTTTGAGGGATTGTTACCGTTTCCTGCTTTGGTGTGTGTATTTCACTGAATTTTTTGTAAAAAAAAAAAATAAATTGCTCTTCCTCTCTGTTACTGCTGTAAGACTGTCTTGAAACTGCCTTCAGTAAGAAATTTCCAGCTAGTTGTTTAACTGATGCATTGCACTAGTGGGTCTCTTCTACTGCTTCTACTCTTTTCATTCGGAGGTTTAGGTTTATTCATCTTGTGGCAGGAGGTGCCTGCCTGGACTATATGAATCAGAAAATATGCAAAAGGACTCAGTGTAGTCATTTTATTGGCCATAGGGCTCGTTAGTTAGCTTCCTGTTTCTTTTTCTGTCCTGCTATAAATTTTGCACATTTGCAAGGGTTAGCAGTGCCCTGTACAGTACCAAACCTCTAGAAGCCAAATTTTTCCTGTAGAATGTTCCATAAAACTGTACTCTGTAAAGCAGCAATATAGCGCAAATACCTTGTGCTCCAACAAGATTAGAGCAGCTATTCGGGAATTGAGTGGCAATACCTACATATTCAGTAGAATTTAGTGTTGTGTAAACATTAACGTTAGTAAAATTTAATACTGTTTAGCACAATCTGCCCCAGAAAAGTACTCTCATTAGTCGGCACCAATAAAGCACCCTTAACAGCCTTCTAACCCCAACACACCACCCCCTTGTAGCTCACAAATTAAAAAGACTCGGCAGTATGGAATGGATATGCAAGTTCATAACTTCTCTGTAGCCAGCTTGGTGGATATGGACATTTTCAGACAATGTAAGAATTGTCTCATGTTTATTGACAAGCACTTAATCTTTAATCTTTAAAGAAGCATACACAGTATGCGAGAGGTGTACTTACATAATATCCAAGTCAATGAGACACACGTGCTCTAGTGAGCTAAACCTCGCTACAACAATAAATAGAACATGCTGGAGAGACACAGTCCTGTCACAGAGACTCACCATGCTTTGGAACAAAATTCCACTCTACATTAGGCAGAGCACCTCACTAATACACTTCGAGTGAAACCTTGACGAGTGGATGGGTAACAGAAAATACACCCCTGGGATCACTTCATTGGCTCTGCTTGACAGAGGCTCAGTTAATTAATCAATGGGGCGGCGAAAGCAGACACACTCTGGCTAGGCTTATAAATGCCCTCGGGCAGATAGACTAGTACCTACCTATGAACCACTAGAGGCTTAACTCTCACATACAAGTGCCCATCAGATTGTCAAAACCATGCACACACACACACAAACACCCACCTCACATAAGCACACAACACACACACAGACTAATGTATGGTGAGGCAGTCAAAAGCAATCTTCCTAAACAACAAAGATTGCCTAGACCACCAAAGTAAAATAAATGCATAGAAATAAAATATATATATATATATATATATATATATATATATATATATGTGTGTGTGTGTGTGCGTGTGTGTATAATAAAAGTCACCATAGTCAAAGCTATGCTTCAGCAAGCCCAAAGGCACTCAGAAAAAACACCACCTACCACCACACATACTGGCACTCTCAGTGGAGCCCCAAAGGACTCTCATCATAGGGGACTCCATTAGAAGATATACTGATGCTCCTCTAACCATGCTTAACAAGGGGAAGATAACCATTAGTTGCTTATTGGGAGCCAGGATCCACCAAATCACACATGCACTCAAGTCATTATACTGCATGTACCAGTATGATTCCATCACATGTTGGTGTAAATGACCTGAGATGTACCTCCCTGGACTACATGAAGAGAGAAATCGTGGACCTTTCAGACTGTGTCTCGGGCTGGCATAAGCCTAGCATTCAGCTGCATATTACCATCACTGAGGATGACACCACAATATGAGCAAATGATTTTAACAACTTGATGGCTTTCTGTTGTCATTCTAGGGGATCCAATATTTGTCAGCTTGGGAGGACATGGTTAACATACCATGTTGCTCTGCCAAGGATGATCTGCACCTTTTCCCTTTTGGCTTTCGAATACAGGCTAAAGCTTTAACCACCCCCATAGTGCCTTTTTTAGGCAACGCATAGCAAAATCAATTCATGTAAAGTACAAGGTGTTACTGCTCAATGTCAGGAGCCTAAGTAAAAACTACACATCCTCCAAGCCCTCCTCACACTCAAAAATAGACATCTCTGTAGTTATTGAGATATGGTTTACAGTAGCAGAAAGTAAACCAGGAGTGTTAGGTTTCAGTGCCTTCCACACTTTTAGAACAGTACCTGCACAAACAAGGGCTAAAGGTGAAGGTGTCTCAATATACATCGATAAGCATACCGCTAGGGTGAGCAAACAGGATGATGTGCTGAAGTTCCTCCATGTGCACAACAGACAAAAGTACTGTACCATATCCTAACCACCTATAAGTCACCCTCCATGTCCCAAAAAGCAAACAACGCATATTTGGACCTACTGGAGACATTCAGCATCCAACCTAACACGCTACTCATGGGAGACTTTAATTACCCCTCTACAGATTGGGAATCCTACAGAGCTTTAAATCTACAGGTACAGAGACTCCTAGACTTCATAAATACAAACACCCTTGACCAAAGAGTGAATACACCCACTAGAGGCTCCAACATACTGGACCTCATACTCACAAATATGGGAGAATGCTGCACCCCCCAGTGTCTCATCCTCTCTAGTAAGGTCTGACCATAAGGCTTTCTCCTTCAAAATCAGTATCAGCCCATAATTCCATTAAAACTAGTAACAGGAACCATTCCAAAGCAAATCACCATAAAAGCCCTGTCTCTTTATTCAGTATCATATAAACCTCTGAGAGGTGATATTTGCCTGGTATACAAGGCAACCCTGGACGCTGTTTTGATGAACGTTTTGTAATTCCACAAAACAAACAGCATCAGAGCTACTAGATTAAAAAAACTAAATTTTAATTGCAACATAAATAAAAAGAAGTTATGTCTTACCATAACGATCCATCTGTGTTGTTGATCTTCATCTATTCTTGACTTGTGGGTGTATGGTTCCAATCCTCAGCACCAATCCGGCTGATATTACAGCTCATGTCAGCCAAAAATCTCTCGAGCTGCTAGTCTACCCACAATGCCCCTCTCCACATTACCGCAGGTTGAGTTTGCAATCATATTGAAGAAGGCACTCTCACTCCAGCCAGAAACCTTGTCCAAGGTATCCCTAACAATAAAAACCCAGTACAGGATGTCACTCCACCAGAAATCCAAAGACGGGAGCAGGTGGGAGGGACGCAAGAATAGATGAAGATCGACAACACAGATGGAACGTTATGGAAAACATAACTTCTTTATCTGATGTTGTCAATCTTCATCTATTCTTGACTTGTGGGACAGAGTCCCCAGCTACTTTAGATCCTGGGTGGCCCTATGGAAGAATATTCCTGACATCCATAGAACCAAAGCAGGCTCTCCCCCTGGAGACCATATTCAATTTGTCATGAGTAATAAAAGTATGTAGTTTAGCCCAAGTTGCGGCTGTGCAAATTTCTGACTTAGAAGCTTTAGAATGAAAAACAGCTAAAGTCGCCACACATCTCGTGGAATGTGCCTTCACTGGCATAGGCAGACATAAGTTTTCTTTCATGTAACTGAAGAAAATGCAATCCCTTAACCATCTTGACAGAGTAACCTTAAACACGGGTTTGTCCAAGGTTGCACTTGCAAAGGACACAAATAACTGTGCTGACTGTCTAAGTTGCTTAGTTCTATCCAGATAAAAACGTAACTGCCTGTGCACATCCAGAAGGTGCAGGCAGTATTCGCCCTTATTAGAAATATTTGGGAAAATTACAGGGAAGTCTATGGACTGATTGATATTGGTCTCTGAAATCGCTTTAGGAAGGAAGGTCGGGTTTGTTCTGAGTGATACTCTACCTTTACGGAAAACTAAATAAGGGCTTTAGGACATACAGCCTGTAATTCAGAGACTCGTCTAGCCAAAGTGATAGCTATGAGAAGCAATGTTTTCCAAAAAAGAAATTTTAAGTCACAGGTAGCTGCAGGTTCAAATGGGGGGTAAAGAAAGAGACTGTAGTACAATAGTCAAGTCCCATGGCTTGTGGAACTAATGTGATCGCTGCTGCCATGGAGTCCCAACGCCTACAAAATCTGCCGAGCTGGAATTTTGTTTGAGCAAAGGAGAGGGTGAACCTGAGATTGTATTTTGTGCAACCTATGGAGGGGAAGTGATGCCACACAAGAAAGAGTAATGATACGAGCTCTGATGAATTCCATATCCTGTGAAGGGGTTAGTTGAGACTTCGCAAGATTGAACGTGATGCCCAACTGTTGAGATAGTTCCAGAATGAAGTCCGTAGTTTGTAGTAGTAGATGCCTGGTGGAAGCTGTCAGCAGTCAGTCGTCTAAGGAAGAAAACACTTGGAATGCATGCAGCCTCCAATGTGCAGTGACTGCTGCCATGCATTTGGTGAACACCTTGGGGGCTGTGGTGAGACCAAAGGACACCACTCTGAATTGGTAATGACTGGCTCCTAGCCAGAAGCGGAGAAACTTTGAGTGTTTGTCCATCTTTATGTGGTAATAAGTGTCTTGAAAGTCAGTGCAGCACATCCAATCATTTTCCTCTAAGAAGGGAAGAATTGACTGAACCGTGACCATCCAGCATTTTGACTGTTGGTCAAATTTGTTCAGAAT
This sequence comes from Protopterus annectens, assembly GCF_019279795.1. Lineage (NCBI taxonomy): Eukaryota > Metazoa > Chordata > Ceratodontiformes > Protopteridae > Protopterus > Protopterus annectens. The sequence continues at coordinate 782,844,995 of NC_056729.1, forward strand.
ACTGAAATCTAAAACTGGTCTCCAGTCCTGTTTTCTTTGGCACTAAAAAGAATCAAGGGTAAAACCTGGATCCTAATTAGTCTGGTGGGACTTCTTATATGACTCTTTTTTTCTAGCAGGTTTTGTATCTCTAATCTTGCTTGATCTCTCTGACTGGGTGGAACATCGAGTTTTGCTGAGGTTCTTGGGTAAAGAGTAAAAGGGATTAGATAACCTCTGTAAATGATCCTTGGCACCAAGGCATCGATGGTAATGCATCACCAGGCGTTTGGGTGCAAAGAAAATCTTCTCCTGACTGCCTCTAAAGGTAAGCAATCGGGCTCCCTTTCAGGAGTGTTGGTAGGGTTGACCAGAGAACAAGTCCCTGGAACCCCGATTCTGCGGACAACCTCTGCCTCTGGGATGGCATCTTCCATTGTAACTCCCCAGCCCCCCTGCCCTGAGGAGAGTCCGAATCACATGTGTCCTGGAAAGGCTTCTGGGACTTTTTGAACTACATCTTACCACTCCTTTGATTCCTGGAATAGGAACGTTAAGGAGTGGAAAAATGTACGCCCACAGCAGACAAGAGTCTTTCCATCCTTTTCACACCTGGATAGAGTTTCCTTTACTATGGGTCCAAACAAAGAGGATCCGTCAAAGGGAGTACCGACGAAGGAAGACTTGAATGGTTCCACAAACTCACACAGATGTGTTCAAGCATGTCATCGAATAGCAACACCTGAACCTGCTGACCTGGTCGCCCCTTCAGCTGCATGCGCAATGAGCATTCATGGAATGGATGAATTCAAAATAGACTCCAGGGTAGCTAACTGGGAGGCCACTTTTTTGGATCTCTCCTCTTCAGCGACTGCTCCCGCCAGGGTATCTGACAGCTCTTTGATAAGATCCCTTTGAAGTCTAGTAAAGTGTGCCAAAAAATTCAAAGACCTGATAAAGAAGGTCAATGATACATAGACCTGTTTCTGATATCTGTCCATTGCCCTGGACTCTCGCTTAGGGGGATGTATAGTAGAACTTTCCTCAGCTATTTCTTTCTTAGTGGTGGCCGCTAGCACCATGGCATCAACTATGAAGCCCTTTGCTCAATGTGGATGGTCTTCAAGAGCAGAAAGAATCTTTTCAGGTCTCCAGGGGACAGGTTCTATAGAGTCAGGAGGCTTCCAAGCCCACTCAGGGATCAACTTAAGTCGTCAGCAGGTGGGGTCACCCAGGAGGTAGATGGGTGATCACCAAAGGCCTGCAAGTACATGGATTCCTCAGTGGAAAGGTCTTTGGGCTTCCAATCACTGCTCTGTTTAGGGATCTCAAGAATTTCTCCAAACAAGACGTCTTCCGGGGGTGACCATGGGGAACCCTCCCCTTCATCAAAATCCGTGTCCTCCGTGATGGATTCCTCTGGAGAATCAAGGGGTTTCCTTTTACATGATCTCTTCAGAGGAGGCTCTTCAGTGGGAACATCTGAAGAGGACTCAGAAGGGAGGACGCCTGTAGTAGGTAATTCTTGCATCGTTGGGGCTCGTTGTTCAGGGGTCGAGGTTGGCAGTAGAACAGAAACACCTGGGGTCATAGGGAGAGACTCTGGTAATACAGGAGGCACCTGAGACAAGGCAGTGGCCAAAGCTCTTTCCATGGCTTGAAAATCAGGCTCCCCTGAGGAGGGCTGGGAGCCTAAGAAAGACAAACTCGGAACCGGGGTCACACCCCATCCCGAGAAACCTACCTGACAGACTGGAACAGAGGAGGGGTCCTCTGTTGGCATAGCCCAAAGAGGCAAGGCCAGCTCCATAGAAAAACTTGGGGCCAGCTCGAACCCCTCAGGCCCCACAGTGATGACATGGACCCAGGGAATCGACGGTGCCAAAGGCACCAAAGGCATCACAGCTGGATTCGGCAAAGACAAGAAAGTTGTTGAAACAGAAGCCATTGGTACCTGCGAAGTTGGAGTCAAGAGCTCAAAAGCCTGTGAAGAGGTCAGAGGTGAAGAATGAGAAGGGGTCATAGGGGTGATACACCAGAGGGGACAGGGGGCTGAGAAGATCTGATCCACCAACCTTACAATATCCATTTCCAAAAGACTTCTGTTGGAGGGAACGGACAACCCAGAAGGACAAACAGGTCTCTCCAAGAAAGAGCTAGGGAGTTGTCCAACGAAGGGATCCAAGGAGATGGAAAAGTGGTCTTGGGTTGAGTGGAAATATTAGGGTTTGGCACCTTCTGCAGGACCGTGGGGGATATCAGTGCCGGCACAGCAGTAATGACAGTTGGTGCCAGTGTCTGAATCGTAGACATGGTTGGAATGGTAGTGGTCAAGTATTTAGTAAGTGTTGTGGTCACTGTCACAGGCTCTCGGTGCCGAAGATTCAGACCTCTCCAAAAGCTTCGGAAATTTAGGTTTCAGTTCCAAAGAGGAACTTCAGATGCATGTGCATGCTTTTTAACAGTCGGTGCCGAGGGAGATGTCGGCACCGAATGGGAGGATTTTGATCCAGAGGCGACTGGTCTGCCTTGGACAAGGCTTCTTTGAATGGGGCTTTAAGGAGCCCTTTGAGAATTAGTTTGTTTTTCCTCTCTGCCAGAGTTCTGTTACTGAAACCCTGGCAGATTGTCCAGTCAAATGGGGAACACCCAAGCAATACACACAACATTCATGGTTATCAGAGTTTGGCATTTTTCTGCTGTACTCTGTACACTGTTTGAAGCCCGTAGTGGAGCTTCTAGGTTTTTCCACCATTGTCCTGAATAAAAGGGGCAGAAGAGGCAGACAGTAAGAAAATAACGATGAAAGAAAAGAAAAATTCAGTCACACCACATCTACCAGCGATGGCAGAAAGATTACCAATGGCCAAGATAGAGGGGGGGGGGATACCAATGACGGTAGAGGGAAAAAATACCAATGGTAAAGGGAAACCACACACATTAAGGGTAGACCAAGATTTTTAAAAACTAGAGAAAAATGGTTTTCAGAGAACTATTAAGAAAAGAGAGTAAATAAAAAGTTTTACTTAGCTAAGATAGAGAAGCTGGCTGATGTGTCCTGTCGTAAGACCAGCAAATGAGATCTGAGGTACTGTGGAGAGGGGCATCGTGGGTAGACTTGCAGCTCGAAAGATTTTTGGCTGACGTGAACTATACATCGGCAGGATCGGTTCTGAGGATCGGAACCGTACACCCACAAGTCAGGAATAGATGAACACTGACAACATCAGATCAAATGTTAGACAGACAGATACGTTTCTTGTATAATTCCCATTCTCTGGAACAGGATCCTCAACCATGTGAAACAGAGTCCCCCTATCCCTATTTAAACACACCAATGGATGGCTAACTGGAAATTTACCCATGGGCTGGCTCGTATGTCTCTGATGGACAGAGGCAGTCAGTAAATCACCCCATAGACAAATCAAATCTTTGGTCACATCTAGGTTGCACACCAAGACCGTAGTGGTTGTTAGTCTAGTATACACCTATGAACCAGGCACACCTTCTCATAATAGTTCTGGTGGCATCAACAGAGATATATGCACACTTCAAATAATGGGTAGTCACTTGAGACACAGAAGAGACCAAGTTATATAAAGAAAAATTCTCCTCACAAGAGTAAACAGATGCCAAAATATTCCTCATATTTTCACAAGTGGCAAGCATAAACTTCAACATATGATCTTGACAGTTGAGAATTCTAAAAACAAGTTTTGCAGAATAATACACTTTTCCCCCAAATTTATAAAAAAACCTGCCCATCCTTATCAGAACGAGAATATTAACCAAATGTTTAGCATCAGCTGAATACAGTAAATTGTTAGCTGTTGGGTCTGATCTGGAATGAGTGTATAAAAACTTAAAAAGAAACTGAGGCACATTTACATATTCTATTTGCTTTATTGTGGAAAGCAGGCTGACTGCCAAGAAATCTGCAGGCTGAGAAAAAGCATTCTTCAAAGCAGACAGAACAGGAGAAACAGGAATAGGTTTCTGGAAATTCCATTTGTAACAAATCATAACTCCCAAGGAACAGGCAAACATCACTGTTTTCTCACTGAAAACCAATTTGTTCTAGAAATAGTTGCAGAGAAAGATAATCCTTCAAAAAGTTGGAGGAAGGCACAGTCTTCTCAGTATCTAAATCAGAAATCTGTTGAGACAACACAATTTGTCCCTCTACAATCACTTACAGGTTCACGGTCTTGATCCTCTTCAGCAAATGAGGAATCCCTGTTTGCTAATTGTACTGATCACTGCTGCAGTAGTATTAGCTATATTAGTTACATTCTACCAAGTATATAACAGCCAGCCAGCTTCCAAAGCTTCAGGGCACATTCCACACACCCAACCTATTAGTCAGCTCAAGCTGAGATAGAGAGAGAGGTTTGAGCACCAACCCCTTTAGAGTTTGTGTGTTAATGGACAGTCATTCGGAGTGCATTTTTTTCCTGTCAGTTTAAAAGCTGTTTAAAGTAACTGAAAAACATTTTTTCTGTTAAGAAAATGTTATTTTACTTTTTTGAGCTGACAGAGTTTAAAAGTGCTTTTCGCTGTTTTTGTGTGCAAAAACTGACTTTTAAAGACATTAAATTTTTACCAGCGTTTGCTGATGGTTTCCCTAGGAAAGAGGCACTATCTTCAGCCTGACCATGGAACAAACTACCGATCCCACAGTTGTCTTTCCTCCAGTCACAAAAAGAAAAAGTTAAGCAAACAGCCTATGCCACCACAACAGGTTAGCAAATTTCCTCAGCCACAGGTGTGCAACTCTGATGTGGCCCATAGCTTGTTCTTCAGACCACTCATCTTTTACCCTGGATCCCTTTGGCGTAGCACCTACAGCCACTCTAGGCTGGGGGTTAGCCATGTCCTCTGTGCTGTTGGGGTCCCCTCTTGGGCAATGGAGAGAGAGTCTTGTTCGTCCTGGGAGAGGAAACAGGGAAGGCTTCCCTGTTTAGTCAGAATGTTGCACCCATTCATGGGGAAGCTGCTGTCATAAAATAAGACTGCTGACCCTAATTTGTATGTCAAAAATAATCAGAAAACTAAACATGTATCTACTCCTCTTCAAATTTCCTTAGGCAGGAGTAGTTTACTGGTTCTGGCTCAGGGTTTAATTCGGACTACTGATCCTTCTGATAAGGTGGATTCTGGTAAATGAAAGCGGGATGCCTCTTTTCCTGAAGAGATTCAAGATTCTGAATCTGGACAGGAAAATGAAGGGATAGACACAGGGCTTTTTTTCTCAATTTTCTGATTCAGATATACAGGAGAGCTTAACTTCTGATTCTTCCTATGGGGGTTTCTCTTTCTCTGAGATGATTTCCAGAATATGCCAGTGTTTCCACAAGGAGAACACTGAAGCTTCTCTGTCCCTCAGAAAATATTATGAGCTGTTAGAGAAGGAATTTCCAGGCAACCTTCTGTACCACCTTAGTAATGGGTGCTGATCCTAAGCCTGCCCCTCCCCTCAACCCTAACCCTATTCCTTACCTTCAGGAAAACCTTCCCATAACCCTACCACTGCACAAGACACACTCGGACATACAAACATTTACAAACACACACAAACTACACTATTTCTATCCCCTAATCTAACCCTGACCCTAACCATAAAATACACAAACCTGCACACAAAAATACAACAGCTATCATTCACTCATCCCAGACACTAACCCTAAGTCACATACACAAACACTATCACTCCTCCAACCCCACTTACCTGTCTCAACATTACACGCCATCAATATTTCCAGTGTTTGGCTAGTGGGACCTTTGACGTGAAAACATACCCAGTGCGTTTGCTGAAGAAACTGCATTCAACAAAATGTAGAGGAACCTATATATATATATATATATATATATATATATATATATATATTTATATATCTGAGTCTACCCGGATTAACAAATTCAAAATAAATACTGAAAGTTTAGCTCCATTTGAGTGGATGAACCATAAAATGTAAAATGAAATACTACAAAACCTGTGGTACTTAAGAAGTCAATGGGCATACCTTGTTCTTTTGCATAGCAAACAGTTTTATTGGCAAAACAGAGATACAATCAACGCTACCAGGAAAATAAGCAATGAAAATCAGAAGCACAAAACACTGACAGTTAAATAGAAAGCATGGATCATTTGCTGCAGGCTCAGCTGCTGTGTGAAATAGGTACAGATGGTTATGGATAACAAACAGTTCAACAGTCTCACTGGGCTGTACCCTACAGAGCCATTAATAGTCTCTTTCAAGTCTTTTTTTGCACTCTAAACTGCCAGCACAGGTTCTCAGCTATAGCCCATACTATTCAAATACAAAGGGATTCAAAAGCATCTCACCAAGTAAGTTGTGAAGCAACAGTTGGTCACTAAAGTCTCAATACAATACAAATAATCTTTTATGTCTACATAATTTGCTCCTTCCCTTTTCTAAAGATCCCTTTATCAGTTCTTTTATCTCCTTAACTTGATCTGTCTGGCTTCTTACATCAGCTTGAATTTTCTGCAAGTAAACTGCTTTTTGTTTTTATTGTTAAAACAGAGGCCATTTTTTTTTGGGGGTTTGTACACCACTGTTCTACTGTTTGCATGCTATCCTGATCCCTGTTTAATTAAGACTATATCACTAGGCCAAAACATTTTCCTTGCCATTCTGGCTCACATGATATACTGTGTACCTTTGGCTTCTAAGATCACCTTGAAATTTCTGTATGTAAACTGTTTTTGTTCTTTAGCTGAGAAAATATTGTTAAAAACTGAGGCCATAGCATTTATAATCTGCTTTTGTGGGAGCTTGACAGTTTTGTAAAAGATCTTTGATTTGTTTTATTGGATGCTATCCTGGTCTTTGCTTAATTAAGACTGCATATCATTGGGCCAAAACATTTCCCCTGCCACTTTGGCACACATGCTGACCTTATTCACTGTGGACAACAAGCTGAAGTATCAGATTTGTCTTTCTTCTTATATCACCTTGACTCTTCCACCAACCCTCCCGACCTTTTGTTGCTGTCATTTTAAAATCCAGTATCTTTAGTTTTCGACCCTTATGGAAATCTGACTACCAAAGTCCCTTCCTCTGCTTTAATTAGTTTACACAAGTGACAATAGCAGTTAAGTACTTTCCACACCCATTGTTTTACATAGCTTCATACTACTAAAAGCTCACTCCAGAAACAAGTGTTGCTCTTGAGCTGTCCTCCCTTAATACAAATCATCATTTTCACAAAGCTCCCATATGCTTAGCATCCTTCTCACACAAACGAGAGGGTCCTGAATAAATCCTCTGCCACACTTAACAGATAAAAGGGTTATTTTACCATTTTGCACTTTAACTACGTATCTGCCATTTTTGCACTTTAAATAATTTTTCAAGTACCCTGATATTGTACTGTTTGGTGAGAACTACATTTTTATAAGTAATTGCAGTGTTACTGTCTAATTTGCTACTTTGTATTTTTGTTGGTACTTAATTGTTATATTTTCTGCAATTATGAACCTGCTGCAGAGATTCTGCACAGTTTCCTGTACTGTATATTAAATGCCTGCGCAAATCTGGTGTGTTTGCAAGGCTCTTAGCTGATTCCCACAGAGCTTAGCAGTATTTGGTGTCCTCAACACTGCCTCTGAAATGATTTTCTTGCATCACATGCCACCCAGACATAAGCTAAATACTTGTACTTAAAATGGCACTTCCAGAAGCTTTTTAAGTGATTGACTACTTGTTTTTTGTGTTTTATTTGCGCCGTTATCTGTACTTTCAGGTTGAAATTACTGCATTTGCTCAAACTGTCTTGCTAATGGTCTGACTGACTTGAAATCCCTTTCTATAGAAAGTTTGTTAAAGTTGTTTTGTGGTAGCATATACTCTCAAGCAATATTTTTGTGCTTTTACATTAAGATGAGACTGGGATATTCCATCAGTAAGTGGTCATCTAGTCTGTCTGAATTTGAAAACACAGAAGCTTACCTATAAAACTAGTACTAGGTCTGTAACCTGCAACTTAGTGACACACTGCATGAAGCTGAGCTTGCAGCAGCTAGCTTATACGTCAGATAGCATTGACATCATACCCTAGCATTATTCAACTCTAGTCCACAACCCATTAGATCAACCTAGAAGACGTCTGTAAAACCTAGTCCTCAAACCCAAACAGCTCACCCTAATACAGGTCTGGACAACATGGATATGCAATTTCCAAATGTCTCCATAGCCGGCTTGGTAGATAAAGGCATCCTGAGACACTGTAGCAATTATTTCATGTTCATGGACAGAATTTTAATCCTTAAAGAACCCAACACAGCATGTAATACATGTGCATCTACAATTTCCTTGGATGCAAAAATTTCACATACAAACAAGGTTGTCAAGAACACATACACTACATCCACCATATGTGGTGTCCACATATACAAAACACCTTTTGCTGAGACACTAAAAAGCAATCCCCCCAAACCTCAAAGACCTCCTAAGCCTGCAAACAGCAATGCCTATCTTCAGCAATCTCTAAAGCATACATAAGAAACAACACTAAATACCGCACATAAGCCTACATCCAATGGACACCGGAAAACAAAGCCCATAAAGCAAGCAAACAGTTTTCCAGGACCCTTATCATAGGAGACTCCATTGCACAACACAGACATCCCACTCACCAGACTGGACAAAGAGAAGATTATGGTCAGTTGCTTATCTGGAGCCAGGATCTGTCAAGTTACACAAGCACTCAAGTCACTGCACCACAGGTACCAGTATGACTCAGTCATAGTCAATGTGGGTGTAAATGACTGAAGACATACCACTCTGGATTATATGATGAGAGACATTATGGACCCCTTTGAATGCGTCTCTCAATGAGCAACATTCTATCTTCATGAGGGATGATGCTACAGTATGAGCAAAAACTGAATAATTAACAATTGGCTTAGTTTTTGGTGTTAATCTAGGGGAATCCAACATCTGTCAACCTGGGAGGACATGGTCAACAGACCACAATGCACTGGCAAAGATGGCCTGCATCTGTCCGCCACCCCATCACCCCCCCCCCCCAAGAGTGCTTGTAGACTTTGGTTAAAATTGTATCCACCCCCTTACAGAGTGTTTCCAGATTTTGGTTAAAATTTTATCCACCCCCTTGCAACTTTTTTTTTTTTAATGAAATGTCAAAGTGGCAAACCTTCCAACACTGCAAATAAAACCTAAAGATGTTACTGTTCAATACTAGGAGCCTTAACTAGAAACTCCATACCCTACAAGCTCTCCTCACTCTGGAGAATGCAGACATTTGTGCCATCACAGAGGCATGGTTTAAAGCTGCAGAAAGTACTCCAGCAGTGCAAGGCTACAGTGTTTCTCACACATTTAGGCTGTCAGCTGCACAGGCAGGGACTAAAGGTGGAAGTGTCTTGATCTACATCAGCAACAAGTATACCTCGATGTTGGGGTCCAAATGGAGAGATGAAAAGTCAGCAAACAAAGGAGAGGAGGAGTAATGCTGAAATTGAATTCATCCTCAAGTCTTGGTGAGTACCTTCGCGAGGTGGACCCTGTTTTCACAAAATCTCACAAAGGCGACACTGATATATAGACTGTATTTATATAGCATATTATCATGGACAAAAGTAGGTCAAAAATTGAAAGAAAGCTGAGTGTACAAGACCCAGGATAAAAAAGTACCCAGTCCTGGTAGGTGCACTGGTGCCAGGACTGGAAAAAATGACACTGTAGAATCCTCAAAATACAGAAACATTCCTACAACTGGGCCAGGCCAGGCCCAGGGGGAGGATGCCCCCCCCCCCATTGTAGAAGTAGCAGTCCGCAAAAATCACAAAAACTAATAGGCCAAAGAAGAGCCACAAAGACGATAGAGTGGACTGTTGAGGATAAGAAAGAATTTATATATTGTTACTATTAAGCAAAAAGCCCAGAATTTCCAGACACAAGATATACAAAACGATTAAGAGAGAAATTAAAGGAGAGAAAAATACCTTCGCAAGAAAAACTGTCAGAAGCTTCAAATCAAAATTTGCATTCATTAATACAACAGATTTGTAAAAAACAGTATATAGATCAAGAAACTTTGATACGTTTGGAAAAAGAAGCATTTGAGGAAGTATGAAAATATAAACAACAAAACCTAGAGATATTTGAACAATATAAAAAAGAAATATGGACATGGGAAAAAAAGAGAGATTTGATATGGTGCAGTATTTATGCAAAGGAGAAAGCCAAATTAATCAATATAAAGAAGGTAGCCCCAAAGATATTCAAAGAGAAACATAGGTAAAGGCATCCGGATATGGAAAATTTTACAATAAAAAAATATTACAAAGATGGAACGTAGAAAAGAAGTTTAGTAAAGTAGAAGCTAAAAAAACAGAAACTGAAGTTATGGAGTGCCTGTGAAGTGAAGGATTTGATGTAGCAGGTCTGATACCGGTTACATCACAGCATGATGTAGCGAGTCCCCAAAGTAAGGAGAAAGAGGAAGATCAGGAAATATTTGAAGAAGAAATATGGACATGGGAAAGAAAAAGTTTTAATATGGTGTAATATTTATGCAAAGGAGAAAGTAAAACTAACCAATACAAAAAGAGCAGCACCAAAGATATTTGAAGAGAAATACAGGCAAAGGAATATGGACATGGAAAACTTTGCAATGCAAAAAATAAGAAGACAGAGGAAAAGTAGAAAAGGAGATTAGTAATGGAGAAGTTAAAGAAATAGAAACTGAGGTTATGGAGTACCTACAAAGTGAAGGATTCTGTGCAAAGGAGAAAGCCAAATTAATCAATATAAAGAAGGCAACCCCAAAGATATTCAAAGAGAAACATAGGTAAAGGCATCCGGATATGGAAAATTTTACAATAAAAAAATATTACAAAGATGGAACGTAGAAAAGAAGTTTAGTAAAGTAGAAGCTAAAAAAATAGAAACTGAAGTTATGGAGTGCCTGTGAAGTGAAGGATTTGATGTAGAAGGTCTGATACCGGTTACATCACAGCATGATGGAGTGAGTCCCCAAAGTAAGGAGAAAGAGGAAGATCAGGAAATATTTGAAGAAGAAATATGGACATGGGAAAGAAAAAGTTTTAATATGGTGTAATATTTATGCAAAGGAGAAAGTAAAACTAACCAATACAAAAGGAGCAGCACCAAAGATATTTGAAGAGAAATACAGGCAAAGGAATCTGGACATGGAAAACTTTGCAATGCAAAAAATAAGACGACAGAGGAAAAGTAGAAAAGGAGATTATTAATGGAGAAGTTAAAGAAATAGAAACTGAGGTTATGGAGTACCTACAAAGTGAAGGATTCTGTGTAGAAAATCGAATGCAGAAAGCACCACAACAGGATAGAGCAATGGATATCCAATTTAAGGGGAAACCAGTGGAACACGAAGCAATTGGTCAGGTGCCATATCAAGATATTTTGGAGCCTTAAGTTCCACAGGAAATCACTATAAACATCCACTTGAAGCTAGACAGCAAGAAAAGGAACAGGAAACTGTGGAAACTCTGATGCAGTCAATGTTGAGGAGTGATAGGCCAGTGAGTTCCCATATGACAGAGCAACAGATGGCACAGGATGAAACTGAACAGAAGGTGCCACAAGAAGATGCTATAGAACTTTCTACAGAATGCCCACAGGAAATGAAAAACAAAGGATGTGTCCTCAGTTTAGAAGAAAATGAGCTAATAGAAGAGTTGCTTGATTTAACAGGCATGGACAGATATATTAAGATCAATGAGCGAAATAGACTGCAGAAGGTCAATAAAACCCAAAAAGTCAGAAGTCTGATAAAACAAATGAATGCAGTAATTAGAACTGTCCATAGAGATCCATGCGATATAACAGAATTATACAACGACCCCCCATTAATATTCCAAAACGTGCACGCTGATTGGTCAGCGTGCACGTTGTAAATCAGACTTATACTAATGGAAAAAGGTCCGGTCACCCAGACTTTTTCCATTAGTACGAGTCTTTTTTTTCTTACAGCAACGGAGAAAGCTTTTTAGAAAGTGTCTCACTATATTAAAGGAGTTTAACATAGCGAGACAGCTTTAAAAAAAGCAACAGACATTTGTCCTCTCCATTGTTCCCTTGAAAATTGTTTTTCCAGTCTGTCTTCTCAATCTTTTCTAATCTCCTCCGATTGACTCTTACAGTTATCATGCAGTATTTTATATGCCCTACTAATTATCCCCTTTTTAACAAAGATTTCTGTTCTAGATTCGACTAAAAGCTCTACCAGAGCATGTGTTTCTTTTAGGACTCCATTATCCCTCGCTCTTTGCCTATTCAGTGATATCAATCCCTCATAGGGAAGGCAGTCTCTAATCTGCAGTTTAAACTTCTTCTTGACCTTGTCACACTCTACCTTTTCCTCTGTAGTTATTTGTTCCCAATAACTTGGTACCTTTGCCAGTTTTCTCCATTAAATTCCAGCCCCCTCCTTGCATATTTTCCGTGCACCTACTTGCACTTATCCCTCATGGCAAAATCTCCTTTCTTCATTCCCATGTTGGCTTAGTTCTTAGAATACTTTCTGCAACTTTTTGAATAAAATTCTGTATGGTGGTTATTATTCTTAAGGATCTGCATCAAAAATCTCACCACCTCTTTATTTCTCAAATTCTCCCTGCTTCACCATCCTTTCTCACTTGGAAGTATAACCTGCTTGCATTACGTTTATGAGCCTTAACTGTGTAGCTCTAAAATATTCCTTCAAATCAAGTGATCCTATACTACCGTGGTCTACTGGAAGGATCAACTTATCCCACTTAACTCTTGCTTCCTTTCCCTCCCAGATAAATTCCCTTAACTCTTTATTAATTTCTGTATACAACTTCTCATCTCATTGATAAAAATATGCCCTCTTCTGAATATAAAACTAAAGGGAGTAAAAATGTTCACTGCTTGTATATTACTACCCATATCCATAAACAAGAGCTTCCAGTTTCTCAATTATTGCATTATCTTTTGTTTAGTCTCTTCCCAGATATCCTTACCTGCCATAACAAAAGACCTTTTAATCCATACCCCTAAATACTTACTCTTATCATGTCCCCATAAATATGGGTATTGAAGAATCAGGTCATGAGTGGGTACATCATTTACGGCTAAAGACTTTGTTTTATCTTTATTGATTTTATATTCTGAAAGAAGCTGAAACGGTCTCAAAATATTCCACAACACCGAGATATCTTTTTCTGGACTTATGAAGTATAAAACATCATTGCCTGCAAATGAAGCCAATGTTTCTTGATCACCACACTGATTATGTCCTTGAATTGAATTAGAAATACAAATCAATGTACAAAAACATGTTGTTTGGTGCCTTCTCAAATAAACAGAAGTCCATGCAAGACAAAGTACTGGATGAGCTAAATCTGAAACAGAGAATAGGCAAGGCTGTGATATTGGAAAAGAAAAAAATATTGCATGGACACAAAGGATTTGCCAATGAGACATAATCTAAGCTCAATGAAAATGGATAAAATATAGTACAGCAGTCTTAGTTTTTAATTATATGGAAAATTCCTAATGGTGTTTGATTATAGACATGGCAACAAAACAGTATTCTTGAGTACTCTGAACCAGCAGACCTTTCTGATGGTCAAGTTTTAAAGAAAGATAAACTTGTACTTTAGCGCTAATGTAATGCTTCACAATTTACTGAAATTTGTGCAACAAATCATTGATTTCAATAGGTATGTTAGCCAACATGCAGACCATTTTCCCATAATCAAAATCCTGATGATGAGGCTCCCACGGACCATTTTTACCATTACAAAATAATTATAATGTGCTGTATTACAACTGTTATTTTGTGGGGTGGGAAAGCATAGTAGTCATGGGAGGCCTCCCCTATGACCCCTGACCTCCGTATATATTAAACGAAAGAAAATGGAAAAAGTATGTTTTACTTTTCTCTTAAAGTGGTGTGATTCCAGAGATACCATATACAGGTATCAAGGGTGATGGGACACAGCCTCCACTGCAAAATCACCTGCAAATAGTTTATACTGTTTATTTTCACTGTAATAACAAAATTATCTTCAGGATACTTGTTGCTGAGACTCTAAATACAGGAACACTGTCCACAGCAACTATATTATGCAACTATGAACCCACTGCTAACACGGAGCACCTGCAACATAAAGAGACAACATGCAGAACAGATCTAGAACTGATGAATTTCATTAAAGGCTATACAGTCCTTTTCCAGTATAGCTTATGATCACTCAGCATCACTACTTACCAATATAACCTGCTAGATCATTAAATTCTAGCTTATTTGCAATCAGCTCTTCTTTTGTAGGAATGTTTATTCCCATGTAACAAGGATGCCTTATTGGAGGTGAAGCTACACGAATATGCACCTGAAAGAATAATAAAAACAACAATATTATATGTGAATCTTTGTTGTCATAATGAATTCTTGCCATCATGTGTTAAACAGGTGAATTACTTCATTTATGTCATGACTTAACATTAAAATAAATATATTTAAAAGACTTCATTGGATTGCGCCATAAACTATGCAGATCTCACAAGACACCAGTACTACATAGTAAAGTACACCTGAGTGAGGCACTCACCTCAACAGTAGATCTTTGACAGTGAATATCGCAGCAGTCAGCAAATGGATATCTTTTTACCTCCAGTGGTCTAAAATTCACCCTGTAGTATTTGCGGCTCCCAAGAAAAGATAAGCCTTTATCAGCCTTACACAGCTGGCTCTACTGACATAAAACTTGTGTTGTTAATTTTTTTAAACTAAAGTTGGCTTACGCCATTCAGTACTTCTAACAAGGTGTTCTTTGCCATTAAATATCTATAAAATAAAGCAAGGAAAAAAAAACCCTGAAACATAGAATTGTGAACTTTGTGGAAAATATCATTATTCATCAAATGTAGGACAGACAAAAGCAACCTGAAATCACTTTAATACAGAACTTCTGAAAATGTTCTTAACTTAAATGAGATAGGACTCTCGATGATTTTGAATTCTATAAACCACAGCTCCCAGAAGTATGGGATGGAGACTTAATTTCACCCTCCCCATCAACAGGGCAAGAGCCAGCTGTGGCAATCATCCAGAGTCTGAGTGATTTTCCATTTCTTGGTCTTAACTCCATCCGGGCAGATGAACTGTTCACTAGATGTAACTGCCTGTTACAATTCTTTATGTGCATGCATGCTCTAACAAATGGGATGAAGACTACCATGCAAATGCATCCTGGTAAAGGTGTCAGACCCAAGGACATGTCTACAGTCACAACTCTCTCTCTCCTGTAGGTCACTGCACTCCAGTGGGATGTACCACCTACCTCCTGACAAAATGGGTGAACTGACAGCAGCTGCTCACTTCCACCTGACCTCCCAAACTCCTTCAGTACCTGGTCACTGGCCAATCCCTGGTCATCTGGGTCACAGTCATGGCTTTATCCCTCTGCACTATGAAAGCAGGAATGCTTTTGCTTTAGACAGTTTTTGTCTTTAACCACTTGCCATTCCATTTCAGGCTAACATCTGTCTGGATTTTAGATGGCTTTCAATTCTCTACAAAGTTCACAATTCTCTAATGTATGTTCTGCCCCAAGATAAACTAAACAAAGCTGGATGTCCTTTGAGCAAACTGTATATCAGAAACACATTTGCTGGTCATTCTTTCTTCTGTTTCCAGTGATCAAACTTTCACAAAACCTGAACTGAAAAAGGGCAAATAGAGGAGCTAAAAGCTGGATTTTACTGAAATAACTTTTACAATGAGGCAACCCCCCCCCCCGATACCATTATATAGTTGACTTGTCTTCTCTACACCTAGTACTCACACCTTTCCAATGTCTGAAGTTACCAAACATCACAGAACAAAAAAAAACTTGTGTTTTGTACAGAAACAAACTATATGTTCAAGTCTAAACTCTGAATATTTAAGAAGGGTGCTGTGTGTTGGGGAGGCAGCCTATACAGTGGTGCAAAGGGCTTGTTTCCTTATAAAAAGTGGTAAAAAATCAGTAAAATTGTTTTATTCGTCTGTCGTACAACATTAGGGTTGTATTGTGGCAATGTGCACAGCTGAACTCAAAAGTCATTATGTCAAACCAGATTTGAGTTTTGCACAGCCACCAACAGGTGAATATCCAATATTTTTCCTGTTTAAGCCCAAAACTACTACAAGGAAATAAAATAAAATAAATGTTTTGAAAACTGTTAACACTACTGACTTCTCTGATATCCTATTTACGATTCAGGATGAAAAAAAAAACAGTAACTTACTGCTGCTGTTTCATCTGAACAGAGAGCTGGAAAGAGTCAACCAACTGTTACTGACCAGCAAGAAAAGAAAGTTGCATATCAACACTGGTTTAAAAAAATGGTGGAAAACTGACATCATTAATGCCAGACACACACAACAGATGAAGCTTACACTGAAAATTGTGGCCTGGGAAAAATGATGCAAAAGATTATGAACATACTAGAACAAGAACACTTGTCCATCTACCTACTTAACTGTATAAAAACTACTTGAAACTTCAATAAGGCATTTTTATTCCTCCCATAGGGAAGGCATCAGACAGACAGTCCCCAAGATCTGCTAGCTAAACTGATTTTATCTGGACTAATCATTTGCACTCTACTACTACAGAAATGGGTACAAATAGAAGGAAATTTGTTAGAATAGGCATTCCAAGGCTGTGATTCCAAGTCTTGTGAATTCTCGCTAACAAAGTTATGACTTCCTGGGCCTTTCATGAGGGCAAAAAAAAGACGGATACTGGAGTCTCCAACTCTGACTCAATGAAGACGCTTTTGTTTTGTGGGCAGGTAGTATGAGTGAATTTTTTGATTTCATTAACTATCTTGAAAGTACTTCGGGGAGTGCCTTCTGTATGGAGTCTGCATGTCCTCCCCGCGGTTGGATGGGCATTCGAAAGGCATGCGTAAATGGGCGTGCCTTCATTGAAGGTTGAACGTCGAGCTGGCACCTCGGCGTTCATGAAAATCGAATGCCAATCATTAGCAGACTGCAGTTCCGCTGTGGTGACCCCTAACCAGGAAAAGCCGAAAGACAACAACAACATCATCTTGAAAGTACTTCTGGTTTTCTAAAATTTACCTTGTGTTACTCATTCACCTCTAATGATTTTTTAGATGCAACTATTTTTAAGAACGAATTTGGGTGTTTGGAAACAAGAATGTACAGGAAACCATGTTGGTAAAACATGGTACTACATCGGTCCAGTATGCACCCCCCCCACACATTTTTTTTAACATACTTAAAGGTCAATCCTTGACAGTCTCATGATTCTCCACTAATGATGGTGTTTTTGAAGGAGCTTTGAATACTCTCAAAAATAGTTTTTTGAACAGGGGTTATAGTCACCAGCACATTACACACACACACACACACACACACACACACACACACACACACACACACACACACACACACACACACACGCACACACACACACACACACACACACACACACACACACACACACACACACACACGCACACACACACGCACACACACACACACACACACACACACACACACACACACACACACACACACACACACACACACACACACACACGTATGGAGAATACTCATAGTAGCAAAGATATAGGTGCCCCTTAATTTCATCAAGACCTTACAATATCCATCGTACTCAATCCACAGGTGCAGGAGGACCTCCCAGGTTCTTTTTTATCTATTCTAGTAATGTCCAGCAGTTGAGTAATATTATTAGAAAAAACTGACCTATTCTACTAGATGATTGTAAGATAGTACCATTAGTTGGGGCACGACCTTATTTTACTTTTAGGAATAATATGTCTATCAAAAGACTTATGTTATGGACCAAGACACTTAGGACCAGAAGCATC
The DNA here is from genome assembly GCF_019279795.1 of Protopterus annectens. Classification (NCBI taxonomy): domain Eukaryota; kingdom Metazoa; phylum Chordata; order Ceratodontiformes; family Protopteridae; genus Protopterus; species Protopterus annectens. The sequence goes on from NC_056729.1 coordinate 782,862,886, forward strand.
TGGCAAGAAAGGTACATTTCCTTGCCATAATTGCAAGTCTTGTTCTTCTATTTCCCTAGACATTTTGTTTTACTCATCCAGTTTCTGGGCATGTTTTTTCCCCTAGGTTTACAGCTACCTGCAGGAACAGTAATTTGGTTTATTTGGCCACATGCTGTTCCTGCAATGGTTTCTATGTTGGGAAAACCACTCGTCAGTTTAGGGAACGTACACCTGAACATTCATAATAATGTTCTAACAAATGCTTTAGCTAATCATGCTGCACCCTTTCCAGGGCACAATACATTTAGCTTTAGAGCTTTATAGTTACTTTTACCTGGTGCAAGAAGGGGAGATTTCAACAACTATGTGGAAATGTGCGATTAAACCACAAGGGCTGAATTTTGGAATTCCACTTAAACCTGCTTTGGTAATGAGACAGTGAATGCTACTGTTCAGTCTTAATTGCTTTATTAGTAACTATGGATAATTGGTTAGTTTTTGTTTTAAATTAAATGCATTTCTTTCTGTATTTTATATGGTCTGATGAAGTGTAAATCCCATGAAAGTGTTAACCTGTTCGAATAAATTTTTACCATTTTTGCCTTCGTGTTCTTTTTTTGAGTACCGTGTTGGTTGGCTCACATTTTTACTATTTATTTCTTATTTTGGTTATGAGTCACCTTTGGCAGTCAGCTTGCTTATTTTTGTACTACTGTCAAGGAAGAAAAAACTTTGTGTTGAGTCAAGAAATGACTTGTTCAATTTTATGATTAAACTTTGGGAATATAATCAAAAAATTACCCAGGGAAGGACCATCCCTTGATGATGCCGCCAAAGCCAGTCAATCCAGGTAAACTAATGCAGAAAGTTCCTCTTGCAAGGCCTTTGCTATGATACCAAACAGACTGGCAAACACGCTACGTGAAGATGAGAAACAAAATAGCAAAACTGTACAGAAACTGAAGCTCATCTAGAACAAACTGAAGGAATATCCTCTGTAGAACCCAGGAAATTGTACATCAGAAGGTTAAAAACCCAATGGATAGTCAACCACCTAGAATTTGTCATGTTTGATGCACTCGAACTGTTGAGATCTCAGAATGGTCAGAAACCTCCCACCCATTCAAAATAAGGAAAAGGCTGCAACAGACCTCTGGTTCTCTCTAAAGAAGGAACAGTCTCTATAGGCCCTTTGAGAAGAACAGTTTGGGCTTTTTCCAGCAATTCCAAGGAGACCACCTAGCTTTCAGAACAATCTTTTCAAAAAGAAAGATCATCAGGTGCTGCTCTATGCTGTGGGTCTCCAACACCACATCCAGAACCCAGCAGAGATCTTTGTTATGTTTTTTAACAATATGGGCATCCCTACAGGATACAGTCTTGCTTCCTGGAGACCTTCACATGCTGGGCTGGGCTGCAAGGAGGGTCAAAGCTGCCTTTACTCTCAGATGCCCTCTTCATCCCAAGATGGGGCTTCTTCCTGGGGAACCAAATTTGCTTAGAATAATAAGCTAGAGGCTCATTTGCAGGTCTTCAACCAGGTCCTGAGAACTTGCCCAGCTCCCTTACTCCACTGTTTTTGTTATAAGTAATAAAATATCATCTTTACAGTTAACATGGTAAAACAAAAAAGCCAGTGGCATTTCCCATCCACACTTCAAGAGATTTTTTTTAAATGATTTTAAACAAAATATCAACAAACAGATAAACTAGCATGAGCCAGAACACAAATGAAAATATGATGACAGTAAAGTGGGGTCTGTGGTACTGAAAGAGAGCAAAAGTAGTAAAGAAGGTCATAACAGCACTGACTATATAGGGTGTGCTGCACACCAAGTAAGCTTACCTAAGAACAATGGCTCAAGACCAATGCTGGTCTTCAAAATGAACAGGGATACATCTGATGAAAATTGTCTGGGAAAAAAAAGGAAACAGGAGGTAGGCAAGCCCACAGGACTTAATTCTATATTGACCCTCAAAATGCAGATCTGCTGTCACAATGAGCACTTTCACACAGCTGTGCCTTGCCACAATCACTATGAATACATACATCTGTGGCGGAGATGGGCAAACAGAAGCTCCTAAGTTCAGTAACATTTAACTATTAGTTGTGTGCATGATACATAGTTTCAGTGTCACTAAGTACAAAAGCTAACAAAACTCCCTTTTTCTCTTTTTAGCATCTTTACAGTAACTGTAATGTTCTACTGAAGTCAAAGACAAAATGCATCTAACTTCATCATATGTGTGCCACTCTACTCAGACAGCAAAGACTAACATACCAAGTGTCCCCTGTGTTATGTCATTACATCTGTCCTTTTCCTCCCAGATTACGTTCACTGTCAATTAAAAAAAGTAAAAACAGCTCCCAATGAAGCAAAAAACTAGTAACAAAAAATAAAAACCAGAACGACTTAAACATGGGCAGAGAAACTCCAATTTAATGACAACAGAATATGAACAATAAATCTCAAACTAAGCGCTTTCACCATTAGTAAAGGGCTTCTTCAGAGTTAAATGGGATACAAACGACATGATTCAAACAGTTTGATGTAAGCAGAACTGACCAATCATATAAAATGACATCATATTCAATTAATAAAACGACACATAGAAACAAAAAACAAATAGACCTGTAAATTCTACATACAACTATTGCACATAGCACTTAAGCAAGCAAATTATGTAACCATACAGGTGTTAAGAAATATATATATATATATATATATATATATATATATATATATATTAGATGATTAGTCAGTTCTGCTTACATCAAACTATTTGAATCAAGTTGTTTGTATTCCATTTAACTCTGAAGAAGCCATTTACTAGTGGTGAAAGTGCTTAGTTTATGGAATTTATTTGTTCATATTCTGTTGTGTCATTAAATTGGAGTTTCTCTGCCCATATATGGGTCGTTCTGGTTTTTATTTTCAATTAAAAAAAAGTCTAACACAATGTCACACGCTTATTTCAGGGAAGCACAAGGAATGATAGGAAATACTGGCTCCTTTATACTAATAAATACAGACAAACCTAACACAGAATGACAGAAAAGAAGCAAATTAAACAAATCCTGTACCTCTTTTGCACCAGCTTCTCTTAATATTTTTATAATAGGAGAAATGGTGTTTCCTCTCACAATTGAATCATCTATTAATACAATTCGTTTTCCAGCAAAGTTGTCAGCCAGCACTCCAAACTTCTTTGCCACTCCCAGCTGCCTTAGCCTTGTATTAGGTTGAATAAAAGTTCTACCCACATAACGATTTTTGCAAAGTACTTCTACATATGGCAATCCAGACTGAAAGAAAAAAAAAGTTATTATTAAAACAAATTACAGCACTTACATATGCTTTCAAAATGCAACATCACAACATACTTGTAAGTAAAACAGACCTAATTTCTTCTTCAACTCAACATTTTACAACTAAACACAAGATGTTTAGTGTGATATTTGCTTAGTTATGCCCAATGAATAACTGAAGCACATTCATATTTACTTTTTAACAAATCAGCATTAAAAAAAATAATAATTTGTCAATATTTAGATGTCAAGTGCATTGCTGGAAGATAGACATAATGATGCTTCACAATAAACAGAAGACAAAGAATGAGGTAGCGGACAGCAAACTGAGTGACAGAAGACGACCTGTGGGGGGGAGGGGTGTTTCTGATCAGCTCACTCCTCTCTTTGGGGGACAGCAGGAGCTATTTGTCGTTTAGCTTTTACACCAATGCAGTTTACGTTCTGTAGCTCAGGAGGATAAAGTGAGGGTAAATAAAGGGAGATTGTTTGCAACAGAAATTGTATACTTGGTAACAAATATGGACAGACTACCTTGAAGAAATATGCATAGGAGAAAATCAACTCCAGGCCCTACAGGAAAAACACCTCTCCCACTAATAGGATGGCACTGTAATCAAATGTCTCAACCTTCTTTCAACCATATTACAAGGAATAAAAAGGGCACCAGAACATGGCAGACAGTGGGGAAAAGAGCAGTACTAACAATACAGCAATGCTATATATATATATATATATATATATATATATATATATATATATATATATATATATATATACACACACACACACACACATATACATATATAATACACACACACACACACACACACACACACACACACACACACACACACACACACACGTGTGCACGCATGTATATATTTGTGCATGAACTGGAAGATTATGCAAAACCTCCTCCTGATATGCAGAAGTTTTTTTTTCCATAATCGCTCTATAAAGAGACAGCTAAAAAAGTCATGCTATTTTAAGAATGGCAATACTGTCATTGTGGGGTGAAGTACTGAAAAATGAAGAAAACTACTGTGGGATATTTGTCCACTTATTTCAATACCCTTTATAAAAGACAACAACATTTATCTGTCAACAGTGTTTTGGCACTCTTTCAAGATGGTTGCATGCTGATCAACTACTTAATTTCAGCTTTCCCACTCTGTGAAAAAAGAAACTGAGAAATAAGAGTTAATTCTGTCAGTTTGAGTGAAATTCATTTACTAGCTAATGAGCACACTACCTGCATGCCAGCAAAGAAGACATTTAGAGAACCTGAAAGGAAATCAACTAGCAAAGGTGAAGAGAAAAGACCGACTGGGAAGAATCCTGCAGCTGTTCAGCAAAAAGCAGTTCAAGCTTCAGCTTTGGTATAAGAGATGGCTTCCAGTAAATTTACATGAAAAAATAAATAAACCAAACATACTCAAATAAATGAAACATTGAAATATATCAACTTAAATAACAAAAGGCTCAAAAAATAGAAGATGAACTGATAAAACTGCAAAAATCAGATGTTGAAATGAAGAAAAGGCTGGCTGTGTATGGGGTTTCTCAAGAAGAAAAAATGGAAGAGTTAGAAGACAGAGCATGCAGAGAATACCCACAATTTTCTGCTGTACTATAGAAACTGGAAAGAACAGACTGCATTAATCTCATGAAAGCACAAAATAAGCAGCTAGACTGCTATTCTACAGAATGATTTGTTAAATGAAAGGGCACATCAAGTGTATGTTCCAAATCTAGCCATGAGACAGCAGCCAAGACTTGCACTAATAAGATGCAATCATCCCAGCAGAAAGAGTTGATCCTGACACAACTGTGGCAGAAGGGAAATACATTCAAAATTAAATGCAGCAGAGTGTTTTTGGAAAATGATTATTCACTATACACCAGGCAGAAGAGAAGCAACATTATCCCAGTAATCAGGGAATGCTGAAAGGCAGGTTTAAGATTCAGGCTGCTCTGGTCAGCTGTCTTCAGAATATTTTTTCCTAGAGGATCAAAAACATGTTTGATGCACAACAATCTGAGGAGGAAATGCAATAGTTTATACAACAAAATATGAACAATCCAACAGAAGGGAGCTGTGCTTCTTATTCTTCTGACAAAGGAAAATACTTTAGAAAGACAAAAGCACACAGCAGTTGAGACTAGAAGAATCAGAAGTACCCTGGGCTTGAACCAGAATCTAGTGGGCAGAGATGGAAATGAACAGGAAGAAGACCAGCAATACTGAAATTAATGAATAAATGTCAGAGTATAAAGAATTAATTGCAAATGTGAAGTATGGTTTTGCAAGGAAGTGTGTTTGACAAAGACTGGACTTTTGTTGACTTTGTTAAACTTATTGGTGGACTGCAAAGCATACACTTCATTTTATGTCATTAATGTTTATACAACAAAAAATGGGGAAAAGTAACTAAGTAAACAATCTTTGTCCTTAATAGTATTTTGCAAAACATTTCATGATATAAACTGCATGTTATATAGTAAAGCAGTATTGTGTAGTATGTAGTCAGGGGTCTTTTAAATGTGAAGGTGGGGGCATCTTTTCAGTGACTGTTTGTATGTGACAAAGATATTAAAGTAAACTAATGCTGTTTTTAGTTGTAAGAAATACAGACTTTACAATGTAAGAAGAGAAAAAAGGTTAAGAAAAAGCAAATTTATGTTAAAATGCTGTGATCTTTGGCTGCTTGGGTGGGGAGTTGGGGGGTAAAAGTACAGTAGTTATATGTAGAGTTGAGATGTTTTCTCTTATTTCTGCAAATGCAAGTGCCAGGATTAACCTTAGCTTGATGTATAAACATGTGCAAATGGGCTTGCAAAATAGGAAAAATTATGAAAACCATGAAAAGTGCTAACTTTCTTGCACATGGAATGATACTGGATTGCTCTTCACCATTAGCAAATGCTTAGTAGGAATCAAGAAGTCTGCAGATGAAATTTAATAGGCAGTGTATAATTTAGTTTTATTTAAAGATAGCCAGTTCACTTTTACTTGGAGCTAAAAGTTAATGTTTTCCAAAAGTCTACAGGCTGTTTTTCACATCTGGGAGGGAATTAGGGCTAAGAAAAGTACACACAAACAATCAGTGCAACTGAAAACATGAATAACCTTAATTTTAGGTTAAGTAATGCCTGAGAGTGCAGTCGTTGATTTGGGGAAATTGTTCCTATCTGGGTGGGGGGGGGTTAAACTTCATTATTTGAAGATATACATAGCTTTGTGTGTTAAGAGGTTATGGTGGTGTTCTGAAAATGTATTTAGTTTTTTTTTTGAGGGCTTCCATTAAAACAAAGGCACAAAGGTCTTGAAAAATGCGACAGTTTCAAATTGAGATGACAAGAAACAAATTTATAAAACATCGGTCTGCCAGCATTAGTGTGTGCAAGTAACACAAAAGTTGGAAACACATTCAAAAAAACTGTCATGCATAATAGGTAGGAACAATAAAGTACAGTTTTGTACTTACCATAAATGTAGATGTCCGTGCATCTGCAGTCATCACATATGGGTTGTCCTGCCTCAGCCAGCCCTTCGGTCGGCCGGATTCCAAAGTCTGGGTCTGGCCTCGGCTGATGTCGCACTTTCCCTGACGTCAGAGCGTCTGGGGTACAAAAGCATCAAGAAGCACAGGCTGAACAGGCCGAGACGTCGTGGTCTGGGCTTAGGCAGGGGAGGCAGTAAGAGTGGAAATCCTTATGAGGTATTTGTTTCCCACAGGTTAAACAATTATTAACTTTATCTGACATCGGCTGAGGCAAGAAAGAGTCCCCAACGGGGTACTTCGTTTTTTCGAAGTCTTCGGTAGCTGAATCACAGGAGCTGACCGACCGGCACTTGCGAAATGCTTCTGCTTCGAGCACCACGCGGCAAGAAAGACTGAGGAAGATGGCGTCGGCTGATGCTTTTATACCCCAGACGCTCTGACGTCGGTGAAAGTGCAACATCACCCGAGGCCAGACCCAGACTTTGGAATCCGGCCGACCAAAGGGCTGCCTGAGGCAGGACAACCCATATGTGATGACTGCAGAAGCATCCTTGAAGGACATCATATTATAATAACTACACTATCCATTTTATCTTGGAACGTAAATGGCCTTACAGGTATACACAAAAAGGAAAGACTATTAAATTAGATTATAAAATGGGATTCCACCCGTGTCCCTGTCGAAAAGGAGATTTGGGTGCTGACTTGTCTAAACATGGGCAAAACTCTTGGCTAGGCTTATAAGGGCCTCAGGGCCAGTAGACTAGTAACCTCCTTTGACCCTATGCACAATACAAATAGCAATGCTACATGAGCTACACTTGGAAAAAAATGCGCAATTGAATTTGATAAAGAAATTATTTCAGGATGATTACTCAGAAGAATTTTGGGGACTAAGGAAAAGGGGGTAATTATACTAACTGCTAGAGGAGATCCAATAGTGAAAAAAAAACAATAAAGGTAGGTTTGTGGTAGTAAGGGGCTACTGGCAATGGAGGAGTATTATGGTAGCATTTACATTCCACAAAACACTGCAATTATGGAGCTTATTTTTTTGGGGAGGGGGAATAATCAGCTTTCATCAGGGAACATTACTTTTAGTGGGGACTGGAACTTGATTTGCAACAGTGAGGATGTATAGGAAGGACCTAAAAGGGAAATATAACAAACGAAGGTAGCTTTCTGAAATAATTTATGAAAATATTTGGTATGGATCACATGAATTTAGTAGTCTGAATGCTGATGGAATTTACATATTATACCCCAGGGTACAATGACTGGTCTAGATTAGACAGAAATTATACTTTACATGAGGATGCACATATAATTGAAAGCTTTGACACACATCCAATAACTTATTTTATATCACACACCAATTATAAGAAAAATGTAGGGTAATGAAGTAAAAGTTAGACACTGGTGCTTTCCCACCAACCTGTTAAAAAAGGGCTAAACTACTGCAGAATAAGTGGAATCTAAAATATTTACAAGAGGCACAAATGCAGAGTGCCAAAGAGAAAATAAAGGAATATCTAGATAACATGCATGATTTTATAAAGACTGCTGTTAAGCAACTATCTTTTGATGACTTCAGAGCAAAAAAAAGTTAATGACTTAGGCAACAGAAAGTAGAAAGGATTGTTGCCAAACTTAGGCAGCCTATAAGAATAAAAAATAACCAAAGATCCTGTAGAGTTATTAAGAGATATATTTCAAAAATGTTATGAATTTTTTATAAAGCAGAGAAATTTGGAAATCAAGAAAGAACAATGGAGATATTTATGTATTTATGGGAGACTTAATTATGCCAAGGTTAGAGGTAGACAAGGTTCAACAATCAAATGTTAAGATAGGAAAAGATAAGATAAAAATGGTGACCTGTAATCAATCTGCAAGAAAGTCTCCAAGAACTGATGGTATTCCTATAGATTTGGAAGTTAGGAGGAAAGAAAGTGATAAAGATATGGAAGGTTTTGTTTAAAAGTATTTTCAATTGTTTATGTCTATATAGCTAAAGAAATAGCAAATGTGTTGCCAAAATTGATAGATATGGATCAATGTGGTTTTGTGGAGGGCAGGCAAACATTTAACAACATTAAAATAACAATGATGATCCAGAGGGAAGCAGAATGTAAGACATTACACCTGTTGCTGGTATGTCTTGGTGCAGAGAAACCATTCAACAGATTAAGCTGTGATTTTATACACTTGCATTCCCTGATACAATAATAAGGTCAAATAGGAGGATATATGAAAGATCAGAGGCAAGAATTAAAGTGGAAGAATTACTCTGTGTGGTAAGTTGTGTTTTAACAGAGGTACCAGGCATGGGTGTTCTGTTTCCCTTTGTTATTTGCATTATATTTAGACCAACTGGCACAGCAAATAAGGGACTCATAAATTCAAGGATATAACTGCTATGGTAATCAAGAAAAGTTGGCTTTGTTTGCAGTTTATATTATGTTGTACCTCATAAATCCAGAAAAAGGTCATAACAGTGTTGTGGAATATTTTGAGAAAGTTTTAGGTCTTTTTGGGATGCAAATTAATGTAAAAACAATGGCCATAAATGATGCACCCACACATGAATTGGTTCAGCAATACATTTTTTATGGGAACACAATAAAATAAAGTATTTAGGAGTATGGATTAAAAGGGCTTCTGTTATAACAAACAGGGATATGCGGGAAGAGATTAAAAGATAATACAAAATCCGAAAAACTGGAAGCTCTTGTTTAAGGCTATAGATAGTAATATACAAGCAGTTTAAATGTTTTTAATCTCTATAGTTTTATATACTGGTAAGAATATTTTTATCAATGACAGGAGAAGTTGTGGACAATAATAAAGAGTTGAAGGAATTTATCTGGGAAGGGAAGGATTACCCGATTGGAAGATATATTTTAGAGCTACACAGTTACGGCTCATATACATAACACAAGCAGAAACTTATAATTCAAAGTGGAAAGGGATGATGATGATGAAGCGGGGGGGTCAAGAAATAGAGAGTGGGATTTTGGATACAGATCTTTAGGAGAACAGCAACATCCAAATAGGATATTATACTCATAAAGAAGTAGAAAGTATTCTAAGAACTAAGCCAACATGAGAATGTAGAAAGGATATTTTGCCAATAGGGATGACTGCAAGTAGGGGTACAGAGAATAGACAACAGGGGGGGGGGGTGGAATTTACTGGAGATAAACAGCAAAGGAACCAATGTACTGGAAAGCAAATAACTACAGGGAAAGGTAATAGAATGGTATGAAGCCAAGAAGACATTTGGATTGTAGGCTAGAGACTGCCTTCCCCACCAGGGATTGATACCAGAGTATAGACAAAGTTAAAGGGGTAGGGGAATCCTAAGTGAAAGACCTGCTCTGGCAGAGTTTTAATCTAAAATATAAACTGCTGTTAAAGGGATAATTAGTAGGGTGTATAATATTGCACAATAACCATAAGAATCTATCATAGCAGGTTAGAAAGGATTGGGAAGAATGGGAGGCCATATGTATCCCAAGTACACAACAAAGTCTAGAAGATTAGGATTTTTTGCTTAGAAGTGTTTACATAGATAGATTTATACCCAAAGAAAATTTCAAATAATTTTTCCGCAGGTAAATGGCAAATGTTGGCGGTGTGATGGGGAAGAGTGGAGTAACTGGAAATATGTTTTTGCAGTGTACTGGGAATATGTGTTCTTGGAGCGTAATGAGTTGGCAGATTTTAATAAATCACTACAAAGTACTTTGTCAGAACTATTGGGTGAGCAAACTGGTGTAACTAAAGAAATTATTCTTTACAGCTGGGGCACAGGATCTGAATTGTCTAAACATGCTAATACCTTGTTAAGTATAATTCTGGTGGCTGCCAAAAAAGCAATTATTAGAAAATGGAAATCAATGTCCAAACCAACTGACTGTACTAAAGTATTGAATATTATAATTGAGATAAAAAAATGGAAATAGGATCTTTATAAAATAGAAGCAAAAATGACACAAATAAAAGGAAATTGTGGAAACAATACATGCAGAATAATCTTCAGAAGAAGTGAAGTTTAAGGGAGGCTGGAATTGAGCAATTTATATAATGCTTGACTGATGACAGTTGTAAAAAAGAACATACGTCATATGTAATGTATGTAACTGGAAACACGAGTGTGGTCCGTTTTCTTTTATATTAATGTATGTTTGCCTATGTCTTAAGTGATAATTTAATGATAATTTAATGAGGGTGTAAAAAACATTTTTGGCATTATTCTGATGCACAAAATGGGAGCAGAGCAGATGTCTGCCAGCTGTGTTTTGGCACTATTTGAACCCACAAAAAAGCCCGTTGTGAAGATGAGAGCAAAACATCCATCAGTCGAATATGCTATCCATTAATGGCAGAATGCAATGCTCTATGCTATTCTGACCTAATGCAATGCCAAATAAGTGGGGTACAGCATTGGTATTAAGAGTTATGCTTGTCCCAAAGGGATAGTTCTAGCATGCAGTCATTAATGAGAAAGCACAGCTAGTCTGACAGATGTTGAAATCAATGTAAGTACTATGTAGTATGCTGCCATCAGTTTGGCTTACAGTAGTGCTACACAAGTATTTACATAACTATGCTACTCCTCATAATGGAAGCAAGTGAATCATTAGGTGCAAGTCTGAAATACAGCAACAGTATACAATAGATGGCTTTCCAATGACAACGTGCAACAATCTGACATGATTCTGACCAATGCTTATAACAGTGAGGGATATAGTTCACGTATGGCAGCTGTGCTACTGCCTGTTGGTTTCATACACTACTTTAACAGCATTATGGCGGTATGCACTACTTTTCTGATCTATGGTAATGTCACCACTGAAAAGCACAGCAATGACATGATGGGTCTGCTAATTGCTAGTGTTAGCAGGCAGTCCCTTTTGACATCCCACTGACTTACCTGTCTATGACAGCTACTTGCTATGCTACTGTCCAACAGTAGAAGGAGGTGACTGGGCACAACTCTGATGACAACAATGACATCAGAGGACAAAACTGTAAGCTGCTCAACTATTTGCCAAAGCAACCTGCTGCCTTTAATGTTCTGAAATAAGGTAATCCCACCAATGAGGAGACAGCATTTCTGCTGACACTGACTCGCATACTATTCCCCAACAGTAAGATGTACTGGTCTGGCACCTTTCTAATTTTCAACTATTCCAATTACGAACGGTATAGCAGTTAAATAAAGGGGTGCTGTTTTTCCTGATGGTAACACACAGTGCAGCATTGTGATCAACAGCACTGCCAACAATCAGTCTACATCATCAACTCGAAAGCAAGTTCTTTCTTGTTATGACAATGTGTAGTAGCTTTATACTATTGCTTACCTACAGAGGTGCCAATGAAGGGAAGCACAGCATTTTCATGAAAGAAGTGCTGCTCACTTACAGAAGCATGCCATATTCTTACACAGTCATAGCTTAAAATCCTAGCCTCTACTGGTTATGGAGTGGACTAACAGCACTCATTTCAAAAAAGATATGGAAGAAGATCTGACAGCTATAGAACTCCCAGAGGTAGTGTGCAGTGGCTTGGCAGCATTTTGATCTGTATCACTGTCACTAATGGCATTTACAATATCTGATACACAGCTGTCATCACTTCATGGTAGAAATATGGTATTCTGCCACCAATCCAACTTACAGTATAACAGACAATAGGCAAAAAGTACAATTGTGTGAAAGGACTTTATATCAGATCGACAAATGTACAGACAAAACTAAGAGAGAAAATACCAAGTGACTAGAACACTAGGGTGAAATATAAAAATAGCAAAATTAAGAAAAATCACAATGCATAGAAACAAATGAAAACAGAATCACCATTTTAGCACAGAATCTTAGAACACTATACAGTCACAGTGGCTGAAAAGACAGAAAACTCACCTCTGATGCTGGGATATCAGCAGGCCGTGGTTCATTTTCCATTACAGACACTGCTGCAGTGCAGCATATGGAAGGCTGTTGTACTTCTAAGTGCCCTTCCTTTGGATAAGGTGTTAAACAGAGGTTCCATTTGCCTGAGTTGGTGGCAGCTCACACTTATTCAAAAGAGAAGTACAACACCCCCCACCCTACACCATGGTTAAATTTCCCCTTGTCAGTACGACCACCACCTCAAGTCTCCGCAGAAGGCAGGTCAATTGCCAAGTGTGACTAATGTGGTCAACAAAAGGATATAAATACAAATTAAACAATTTTTTTGCTGGGTGCAAATTCCTCCACACCCCAAGTTTACATATTCTAATCTCAAGGCTACATGACCTTAAATAAAAAGATTTAGTTTTTCACAGAAAAGCGAAGTATATATCCATCCCTAAGACTGTGCAACCTCAGAGTGAGAATACTTGAGTTGCAGTGTAGGGGGCTTGCCACTCTCCCAAAATTAATAGCAGAGTCTACCTATAGTTTTGAATGAAAGTGTCACTTCTTATTTCACATCTTCTCCATAAGCAGTGTTGTGCTATTTAATTATAAAAGTAATAAGTTACTATTACTAGTTACAGTTCGGTGAAAGTAATATATAACTATTACTTGTTACTTTTCTAAAAATGTAATACATTACTATTACTAGTTACTAACTAAAGAAAGGCATTACTTTTACATAAGTATAGTTTATCAATTATAATACTGAGATTTACTCACACAAGTAAGCACATGCATACAAGTGTATTATTAAAGCTGTATACACAATGTTAAAAAGATGATGAATAGCATTTAACAGTTGAAAAACTCCAGCATACTAGTCTTTATAGCTGGGCAGCACAGTGGCGTAGTGGTTAGAGTTATCACCTCATAGTAAGAGATTCTCCAGTTCAATTCTCAGCTGGGGTGCCTTCTGTGCAGAGTCTGCATGTCCTCCCTGTGGTTGCACGGATTTCCTCCCACATTCCCAAGACATGCTGTAGATGGACTGGACATTCTAAACTGGCCCTAGGTGTGAGTGTGTATGCGCCTTCTGAAGGTCTGGCACTGGGCTGACAACTCGATACCACAAAACTCTACTGCCACTTGTTCTGCGGACTGATGATCTGATGTGGTGACCCCTAACGGGAGCAGCCAAAAGGAGAAGAAGATGACTAGTTTTTATAGCTTGAGAGTCACAAATATTAAACCAAAGCATACACAGCCAGCACCACAAGACCTATAAAAACCTATCACATTTTGTCTATTTTCAGCAACTAAAAATCAAAACCTGAAAAGAATTTTAAATAGAACATAAAAATTTGTCAAGATAAAAGTTGTTTGATCATAGATCCACCTGAAGAGCCCTGCTTGGTGCAGTGGGTTGGGGCATTGAGTGTTAAACCAATGAGTGGTGAGTTCGATTCCGATTGACTGCAGTATGGCGAACCAATGCCATTTATTATATGGCAAGGTAAGGATGTGATCTCTAGCAAGCTAGAATTGTCCCAGTGTTAGGGAGTGTTTTAGTGGGTGGGAGTCCCCCAGTACCAGGGCAGGGCCAGAGTCTGGTCATCATTAGCTTTCACCTTCTTACAGTGCTAAAAAAATGAAGTAAATTATGCTCCAGACTAATTCTAAGGATCTATTATGAATCATACATCTCAACCTGGAGACATCAAAAATCTGGACAAAGGCCCATGAAAAGTAGGTACAACTGGAAAAAAATCTATATAATAATCAACATAAAATGTGCATGTATAATAACGTAACTCCGCAAATTCCAATGGAATTGTAGGATACCAACATTCAAATAATTGTGAAAATGTTTCCTGATTTAACATTAACTCTGAAAACAGGTAGTTATGTACTCACCATAACGATCAATGTATGTGGTCCATATCGCCTCACATTCTTTACTCACGGGTTCGGAGCCGAAAATCGGCTCCGACTCGGCCAACTTATTTTCTAGCATGAAGTCTCTATATGGCTGGGCTAACCCAGTATCCCAAGATGCACCTCGCCCTAGCCCCAGATCTAGTTTGCAGCCATCCCAATCACACCCCACACACACAACTGCCACTGGAGGGAGCTCCAGCCTGAAAGGAAAGAAAAACAACTGACATTGAAGGGTTCTCAGAACCAATTTTCCTCCAAATATTATAGGAAGGGGGCAGGTGGTTGGGTACGTAAGAATGTGAGGCGAGATGGACCACATATATCGATCATTATGGTGAGTATATAACTACCTGATGTTATGTGGTCCTATCTCGCCTACATTCTTTACTCACGGGGCAGCGTCCCCAGCACCTCTATCCTGGGCGGCTCATAGGAAATACTACTGAGAACCGTGGAACCAAAGGAAGCCCGGCCCCTAGAAGCCACGTCCAACTTGTAATGAGTAATAAAGGTGTGCGGAGAAGCCCAAGTGGCCGCAGCACAAATATCATCCAATGAAAGCCTAGCATGGTATACTATTGATGTAGACAATGCCCTGGTAGAATGAGCTTTAACGGGAAAAGGTAAATTTCTGCCTGCTGACGAATAGATAAAGGAAATACAATCTTTGATCCATTTAGAAATCGTGCTCTTGGAAATAGGACAACCTGTTCTGTTTTCTGAGAAGGACACAAACAGTTGATCAGACTTCCTAATATGCTTAGTCCTGTGCAAGTAGAATCTTAGTTGTCTGTGCACATCCAACTGGTGAAACCTAAACTCTGCTTTATTGAAAAAGTTTGGAAAGAACACTGGTAACTCGATAGACTGATGCAGATGAATGGTGGATGACACCTTCGGAAGGAAGGACGGGTTAAGTCTCAGGGAAACTCTGTCCTTATGGAAGGTCAAATACAGAGGCTTAATGGACAAGGCTTGAATCTCTGATACTCTTCTGGCTGATGTAATGGCTATCAGGAAAGCCGTCTTCCAAGATAGAAATTTTAATTCACAGGTGGCAGCCAGTTCAAAGGGCGGTGAAGTGATGGCTTGTAACACAAAGTTTAGATCCCATGGCATGACAGGTTCTGAAACCAGAGGGCGAAGTAACCAGGTGCCTTTCAAGAAGGCCTTACAAAGTTTATGGCCCATAAGAGAAGGCTCGTAAGATGTATGAAAGTTGGAAATTGCAGCCAGCTGCACCTTAATGGTAGCAGGCGTGGAGCCCTGTCGGAAAAGCATGGCTAAAAAGTCTAAGACCGACGGAATTGGGGCTGTGAAGGGGTCCAAACCTTGGGCCTGAGCCCAAATGGAGAATCTCTTCCACTTGCTGGAATAAATCCTTCTGGTGGAAGACTTATGAGACGAAGACAAGATGTGTACCACCTCAGGTGAAAAGGAATGTCGTCTAACTAGTGATGGAAGTGGAGCAGCCAGGCTGTCAACCTGAGGGTTTGCAGGGAGGGGTGGAGCTGTCCTGACATATGAATCAGTATATGTCTGGTACTGGGTCCAGAGTCCAAGGGCTGTCCACTGCATACTGCTGAAGAAATGGGAACCATACTTTTTGAGGCCAGTATGGAGCAATTAGAATCATCCTGCTTCCCAAGGATATGGCTTTCTGAATCACTCTTGGAAACAGAGGGAAAACATAGATCAGACCGGGGGGGCCAATCGTGGACTAGAGCGTCCCTGGGTGACTCCCCCTGTGGGGGGATCAGTGTGAAGTACTTGCTGCATTTGGCATTGAGAGGGCTGGCAAAGAGATAGCAGCAAGGCTGACCCCACCTGTTGAAAATCTGAACCGCCACTCGGTCGTTCAGGGACCACTAGGCATCAGAATAACTCTGCTCAGCCTGTCCGCTATCACGTTGGTCTTTCCCAGAATGTGCGTTGCCATTAAAAACCGTTGGGAAGACACTGCCCAATGCCACACTCGCATGGCCTCTCTGCAGAGGGGATAAGACTTGGTTCCCCCCTGCTTGTTCAGGTACCACACCACGGACATGTTGTCCGAGTGAATTGCAATCGTTCCCGAGGAAGAGAGCTTTGGAGTGCCCGCAACGCTAGTAACACCGCTCTCATCTCTAGAACATTGATGTGCAGGTGTAGCTCGTGATCTAGCCACGTGCCTTGGACCGTCCTGCCAAGATAATGCCCCCCCCACCCCATCTGGGAGGCGTCTGTGTTCACAGTGGCCACTGGAGACATAGGAATCAAGCTCCTCCCTTTGTCCAGATTGGTGGAGCATAGCCACCAGCGGAGGTCCTGTTTGCACCGTTCCATGAGAAGTATCAAGTGGGAAAGAGGAAGTTTCTGAAAGGACCATTAGGCTGAAAGGAGCCACTGTAGGATCCGCATGTGTAACCTGGCTAGAGGCACCAGCATGATGGTGGCAGCCATGGATCCCAGGAGCTGGAGAACTAACCTGGCTTGAACTCTCTTGAGGGGCAACAATGTGTGAATCTGAGACTGCAGCACTCTTATTCTCTCTTGTGGCAGAAAGGCACGCATTTGAATAGAGTCTAGCTCGATGCCTATAAAAACAACACACTGTGAGGGCAGCAAGGCAGACTTTTCCCAGTTCAAGGTAATTCCTAGTTGGTGACAAAGTGTAATGGTAGCCTCCCTGGCTTGAATAAGGAGATGCCTGGTGGGGGCGGTGAGAAGCCAGTCGTCCAGATATGGAAACACCTGGAATCCCTGACGTCTCAGGTGAGCCATCACCACTGCCAAACACTTGGTAAACACCCTGAGGGCTGTGGTGAGACCAAAGGGCAGGGCATGGAACTGAAAGTGACCGGCTCCCAGCTGGAAGCGTAAATGAGTCCTGGATGCCTTGTCCATCTTGATGTGGTAGTAGGCATCCTTGAGATCGATGAAGCACATCCATACACCCCATTCGGAACTTGGACTTTAGAACGTAGTAATTCAATTGGCTGAGATCCAGAATGGGCCTCAGGTCCCCTGTTCTTTTCGGCACCAAAAAGAGTCTTGAGTAAGTTCCTGATCCGATATGGTCTGAGGGGACTGGTTGGATGGCTCCTTTTTCTAGCAGCTTTGAAACTTCTAGTGCTGCTTGATCCCCGTTGACTGGGTGGAACATCCGGGATTCTTTTGACTGGAGGGGGTGTTGATAAAAAGGGGATGGTGTAATCTCCGGTAACTATTCGAAGCACCCAACGATCCTGGGTGATGCTTTCCCAGGCTTCCAGATGCAACAAAATTCGGCCCCCGACTGGATCTGGAACAGCAAAGACGGGCAACGCCTCAGGAACACTGAAAGGAAGACTCTCGAAAGGAATCGCCATCTCCCGAGCTGCGGGGGCCTCCTCTGCCTCTAGGACGGTGTCTTCCAGAATAATTTCCCCCTCCTCTGCCTCTGGAGGGGGACTCACCTTGAGCGGCAGGGAAAGACCTCTGTAACTTCTTGAACCACATTTTCCCTCCTCTCTGAGCCTTGGGGTAAGGCCTAGAAGGAAGAGAGAAATGGGCCCCTATGGCAGATAGGGTCTTCCCCTCCTGTTTGCATCTGGTGAGTGTCTTTCACTTTGGTCCCGAAGAGTGAGGTCCCATCAAAGGGGGCATCAGTGAAGGAAGACTTAAAGGCCTCCGCGAAATGACACAGGCGCATCCAGGCTTGCCTTCTGAGAGCTACACCTGAGCTAGCTGCCCTACTCGCCCCTTCGGCTGCATAGGATATGAGCCTCATGGACGAGTTGACAATGGAACCAAGGGTAGACAACTGGGCGTTAACAGTCTGCGCTACCGCCTCAGGCATGTTACCCGTCAGAGTGTCTCCTAGCTCCTTAAGGAGATCTCTCTGGAGCTGAGTAAAATGACAAAGATAATTCAGCGACCGCAATGTAAAGGTTGCTGAAGACAGGGTACGCTTCCCGTATCGGTCCATACTCCTGGACTCCTTGTTAGGAGGATGGATGGAAGAAGTAGCCTCTGCAACTTCCTGCTGAGTGGCTGCCGCCACCACCAAGGCATATACGGAAACCCCTTTGGTCAGGAACTCTTTCCCCGGGGGAGCAGAAAAAAAAGTACAGTTTTGTACCTACCATAAATGTAGATGTTCGAAGATCCACATTGCTGCAGTCCTTACATATGGGGTAGTCCGCTGTCCTCGGTCGGCCCGAATACCAAAGTATTAGGCTGATGTCGGTCAAGGCACTTAAGCCTGACATCAGGACGTCAGGGTACAAATGCGCATGACCGACGTCATATCCTCAGTCTTTTCTTGCCCCAGATGTCAGAAGGCCCTAAAAAGAAAGGCCAAAACCAAAAGACAGCAAAAAACAACCAACCACCCCTGCACTAATCATATTTACAATATTTACAATATTCACAACCCAAACCACACAACCGCCTCTAACTACAGAGGGGAAGGAGGGAGGTAAATTGGACTGCAGCAATGTGGATCTTGAACATCTACATTTATGGTAGGTACAAAACTGTACTATGTTCTTCATCTCACATTGCTGCAGTCCTTACATATGGGTAGAATCCCAAAGCAGAGGTAAGGGAGGATGGCAAAACTATAAAGCATTAGGAGCTGCCAAAATGCCCTGTAAAATTGCAGTGGCAAAACCAGCCCTAGATTTAGAGTAAAGAGGAAGGTGGTAATGCTTAGAGAAAGTATGCACTGAACTCCAAGTAGCTGCCTCCAAAATATCTTTAGTAGCCACCCCTTAAAAAGCTGTAGAAGTGGCAGTAGCCCTAGTGGAATGAGGCCTAATCCCAGCTGGAATCTCCTTACCATGATGGGAATAACAGAAAGCAATACAAAACCAATCCACTTAGAAATAGTTTGTTTTGAAACAGGTTTGCCCTGAGAACCCAAAGCAAATGAAACAAATAACTGCTGAGACTGCCTGAACCCTTTAGTTCTGCTCAAATAATATCGCAACTGCCTGTGTATATCCAAAGTGTGTAAAATCTTTTCCCCTTTATTTTGGGGGTTTGCATAAAAAGTAGGCAAATGAATAGCTTGGTTTAAAGCCACACTAGAAACCACTTTAGGCATAAAGGAAGGATTAGTGCAAAGATACCCTATCCTTATGGAAAATTAAGAAAGGCTCAACCGCCATAAGGGCCTGTAATTCAGAAACCCTTCTTGCAGAGGTAATGGCCAACAAAAAAGCAGTCTTCCACGATAAATATTTCAACTCGGCAGTAGCTGCAGGCTCAAAAGGTTGTAGAGTGAGTTTCTCCAACACAAAATTGAGATCCCAAGCAGGAGTAGGAGCTCTACGTGGGGGTCTTGTATTCTTTGCCCCTCTAAGGAATTGCTTAAACAAAGGATGAGAAAACAAAGGTGGGTCACAGTCATAGTGAGCAGAAATTGCTGCAGCATGAACCTTAATAGAGGAGAAGGACAAACCTTTGTCCAGTAACTCAGTAAGGTATTGAAGAGCCACCCTTAAATTAGGCTTAGAAACATCAAAGTCCTTTGCTGTACTCCAAAATAAAAATCTCCTCCATTTATCTGCGTACACTTTCCTTGTACTAGGCCTTCTGGCCTCCAAAATAACATTCAAAACTTGTTGTGGAAGCTGAGACCCTCCAGGGTTTAAAACAGAATATGCCAGGCTGTTAGATGTAGAGAGTGAAGTTTGACATTGAGTAAATGACTGTTCTCCTGAGACAGCAGGTGAGGAATCGAAGGCAAAGGCCATGGAGGCTCCCGTACCAGACTTCTCAGTAATGGGTACCAGTGCTGTCGAGGCCAATCTGGAGCTATTAAAATCATGGTTGGCTTGTCCTGTCTGACCTTCAGGAGTACCTTTGGGAGGAGAGGCAGAGGTGGAAAGGCATACACATGAAGATTGCTCCAATTGAAAGAGAGAGCATCCACTTTCCAGGCTGTGGGATGAAACCTTTTTGTGCAAAACTTTGGCAGCTAGTAGTTTAGTGGAGAAGCGAACAGATCTATGTCTGGAGTTCCCCATAACACTGTCAATTTCTGAAATACATGAGGATCCAATTTCCACTCGTGGGGATCCATAATCTGTCTGCTCAACACATCTGCTAAGGAGTTCTGTGCTCCTGGCAGAAACCTTGCCTGAAGATTTAGCTGTAAACTGAGAGCAGTCTCCCACAAAATCATTGCTTGTCTGCATAGAGGATAAGAATGCGTTCCCCCTTGCTTGTTGATGTACCACATGACAGTTGTGTTGTCTGTTAGAACCAACACCTGCCCTGGAAGAAGTAAATCCTTGAAAGCTATTAATGCAAATTGGACTGCTAACATCTCCTTCAAGTTGATATGTAGATGCTGAAGTCTGGCAGGCCACGTGTCTTGTACCCATTTTCCATTTAGATGAGCTCCCCAAGCTTTGTCTGAGGCATCTGTCGTTAGAACCTGACTCGCCTCTGGCCGGGTCACAGAGAGTCCCTTGTTTAGGTGACATTCCTGAGCCCACCACAAAAATTCCTTTTGAATGCAAGGTATTATCTGAATGACAGTGTCCATATCTTGGCAGTGCTGTGTCCATACATTTTTGAGATACCATTGTAGCTTCCTCATATACAGTTTGGCATTGGGAAGTACCAGAATACAAGATGCCATGAACCCCAAGGCTTGAAGGACTGTCCTTGCAGTCAGCCTGGACTGACGAGACAATTGATGGAAGTAAAGAAAGATTCTTTTATTTGTCCGGGGTCAAAAAGGCCATCTGGGATGCTGTATTCAGTCTCACACCCAGAAAGCACATGTCCTGAGAGGGTACTAGACTGGACTTTATTTCGTTCACAGAATACCCCAGGCATCTTAACACTGCTATCACATACTGTAAATGATGAAGAAGTTCGTCCTTTCCTTGGGCCAGAATCAGGCAATCGTCCAAATAAGGATAGATTTGTATTCCTCTTAGCCTGAAGAAAGCTATCACTGGAGCCAGAACCTTCGTGAACACTCTGGGCGCAGTAGATAAGCCAAAGGGCAATGCAGAGAACTGATAATGAGAAGTCCCAGCCCGAAAACGCAGATACTTCCTGCAACTGAGCCTGATAGGAACATGAAGGTAAGCCTCCTTGAGATCCAGAGTCACCATCCAGTGATCTTTGCCCAGCAAAGGTAAAAGCTGTTGTAACGTCAACATTTTGAACTTGGGAATGTCCAGATATGCGTTGAGGATAGATAAATCCAAAATTGGTCTCCACGTGTTCCCTTTCTTTGGTACTAGGAACAGGCGAGAATAAAATCCTAGGCCCACTTCTGGCAGAGGGACCGGTTGTATGGCCCTTATTTGAAGTAGCAGAGAAATTTGTTTGTGAGCCTCTAGTCTTTGCTGAGGAGGAACGTCCGGCATGCCTTTGAAAGGAGGCAAGGTATGGAAATAAAACTTGTAACCTTGGTGTATGATATCCAATACCCATTTGTCTTGGGTAATCAAATTCCAATTTTCCTTGAAGAGTGCCAACCTTCCTCCCAAAGGTGCTGCCAGGCAAGAAGGATCTAGCAGCTGAAAAGGTAGGTCATTGGGCCTGTTTACGAAAGGACTGGCCCCTGCCCTCACCCGAAGATTGAGCAGGTGAACTCCCTGTTCTAGGTCTGAAAGAACTCTGAGCTCTGCCCCTACCACGTCTAGATCTACCCCTAGACTGAGAATCATAAGAAGGATACGTCCACCCCTTAGCAGGCCAATTCCTACTAAACTTCGAAGGCTGAACTTGCAAAAAATCTTTAACAGCCTGCATAGACTTAGCCTTGTCTTCCATTTTCTTCAAGACTGACTCCACAGGTGAACCAAACAACACATCAGACTGTAAAGGAGCATCCAAAATCCTTGTCTTAACATGGTCAGATAAATTCTGATCCCTCAGCCAGGCGTGCCTGCGAAGAACTGAACCAGTGGCAGCCACCCTAGACGAGGCCTGTACAGCATCAAAACCACATTGTAAAGAATGCTTACCCACCTGTTCAGAGACATGCACCAAATCTTGTAATTCTTTACACTCAATGCCTTCCGCCAGAGCATCCACCTTAGACTTCAATTGAGAAAGAAGATAGTTTTGATATTTCAACATATGAAACTGGCAATTCAAAGCCCTCATAGCTAAGGTAGAAGATGTATAGACTTTCTTTCCCCATCTATCCAAAGCTCTGGCCTCTTTATCTGGAGGAACCGGATTTTTACAACAGAGGCCTTGACACCCTTAGGTCCCTGACTAACAGTTTCTGGGTCCGCCCTAGGACTCTTATAAAGATATTTATGAGCCTCAGGCACCCTGTAATACCTATCCGGTTTAACAGGAGCAGGAGGCAGAGAATCAGGATTAAGTGAAGCCTCTGCAAACACATCTTCCACAACATCCAGAACAGGGGTATAGCCAAGGGCCTATGCTGGGGTAAAAGCAAAAATTCCCTAAGCCTTTTCCTGGAATCAGAGAAGTCCTGACCTTCCCACTTAAAATGTTCCCTCATGGAATGAAGAGTCTCTGAAAAAGAAAAATCCTCTGGAGGAGAAGCAGAAGGAGTGAATCATCTGCATCAGAATCAGAATAAGGAGAGTACTCCTGCAAGTCTTCAGCCGAAGACTCTGAAACATCCGAAGCCTGCTCAAAACTCCCCAACTCTGGCTCCACCCTAGGCCTCTTATCAGGAGGGGCAAAGAACCTCTAATCAGAGTAATCAAATCTTCTGCCATTTTAAGCATGTGCTTCTTGGGCACAGACCCTGCTGAACTAGGAGTGACACCAACAGAAGCTAAACCTGGCCTGCCTCTGGGAGAAGCCTTGGAAACAGAAGGAGAGGGCCTAACCACCCTAGGAAGGGAGGGGAGTATAGTAACCTGAGAAGCCCCTTCAGCCTGACCTGCCTCCTGAGAGGCCACATCCTGCAATATCAAAGTCTCCCCCTGGGACTCCAGAGAAGCCTCCGTCGGAACCACGGTTCCACTGGCGCCTCTAAAGAACCGGCGTCCGGAACAGACGACTCATCTTGCCTGGGTTTAACTGCTTTGTCTTTGCGCTTCTTCGAAGAAGCGGGCGCCGGAGAATCCGACGGCATATTATAATTGCACCGCTTCGAAGACCAGCCTAGCACAATCTAACCTTCGCTTAATAGTGCGCTTATTGAACCTAGCACAAAGCGACACCCAACAACGTCGTGCTCAGGCCCCAAACAAGGAATACACAAAGAATGATAATCCCTATGCGGTATCTGTTTCCCACAAGAAATACAGTTATTCACTTTTTCTGACATCCGGTAAAACATTGAGGCAAGAAAAACCAAAATATTCTAACGGGTACTTAGCCAACTTTGATTCGGTCTGAAACTCCGAACTCGAAAAATTTCAGAACGCCGAACGGCACTTGCAACGCTGCTTCTGCATCGGACCATGCGGCAAAAAAGACTGAGGATATGACGTCGGTCATGCGCATTTGTACCCTGACGTCCTGATGTCAGTCTTAAGCGCCTTGACCGACGTCAGCCTAATACTTTGGTATTCGGGCCGACCGAGGACAGCGGACTACCCCATATGTAAGGACTGCAGCAATGTGAGATGAAGAACATCTTATTTGGACGTCTGGGCACCGGTTCCACGGAATCAGGGGTCTCCCACACCCTTCAACAAATCAGATCCAGGAGTTCATCGAAGGGTGGAGACACCCAGGAGGCGGAGGGTTGAGCTCCGAAGGCCTTGAGGAATACCGACTCCTCCTCAGAGGGGGTCTTGGAAGGCCAGTCGCCTCTCTGCCTCAAAATCTCCAGGATGTCGGAGAAAGAGACATCATAGGAGGATGACATAGGGGACCCCCTCAGACTCCTCGAGGTCGGTATCGGAAGTATGGGACTCGTCCTGGGAGTCTATGTGTTTCCTCTTGCACAACTTCTTTCTAGGGGGCTCCTCAGGCACAGACTCTGAGAGGCCCTCAGAAAGTTGGGGACCGCTCATGGGGGTATCCTCAGACCTTCGGGCTCCGCCATCCATGGACAGGGGTGTGTCAGAGGCTCTATCCAGGGTATAGGGGGAAGTAGTGACCGATCTGGGTTATGTAACTGATGATCTGGCCAGTGCGCTCCTCATGGCCTCGAAGGCAGGTCCCCCCTAATCAGAGGACCGACCCGTCTCCGAGACCACAACCGGAGTCAGGGTTCCCCGAGCCGAGGCACCGAGAGGGAGACTCGGAACCGACAAGACTCCCGAGGTATCCCCCTCGGGTCCGACTGAGGAAACCCGAGTACTGAAACCAGAGGACGGAACCGACATGATTGGAGCCAATGTCGGCTCCGATAAACTTGCAAGGGGTATCGGAGCCAACATGAGAACATCACTCGGCGTGGAGCACTCCGACTCCGATGACACAGGGGTGCTTGGAGGAGGAATCATCGGTACAAGAATAGGGACTGGCTCCGGAGCCGACTGGGCCGGAGCAGAGAACAATTTTGCTAACACCGGCGACTGCAGGAGCCTCTGGACCACCCCATCCACATCCAAATCAGACAGCCTAGATTTGGAGGAAATAGAGGGAGACCGGGATCTCCTACCCGGAGACTCAGGCCTAACACTGGGTGACCGGCTCCGAATACGTTCCAATAATATCGGGGCCGAGGTCGACTCCAGTACAACGGATACCTCCTGCGGCCCAGAGGACAATGGAGCCGAGGAGGCAGTATCCACTTTCAAAACTTTCTCCGGGGGATCCGAAGAGACAGATGGAGCCGGAGATCTTTTCTTGGCCTTGGAAGTCTTAGACTTAGTACTAGAAGAAGAGTCTAAGGACTCCTCAAAAGAAGGTTCAACCAGGCCCTTCAAAATCAACTTATTTTTTCTTTCCTGCAGTACCCTCAGGCTAAAAGCGTGGCAAAAACTGCAGGACTCTTGCAGGTGAATAGCACCAAGACAATAAACACAGATAGAATGCCCATCTGTGATGGACATCTTGTAGCCACATTTAGAGCATTTCTTAAACCCAGAGGGTTTATGCTCTTTCTGCTCTTTAGACATAATAGTTCACAGCACCCAATCAACCGACAACAACAGACACGAGAGGAAGGCGGGAAAACCAAACCAAGAACAACCAAAGAAACTTTAATTTAAACGTTTCTTTGGTGCAGCAAGGAATCTAATTACTGACCAACAAAAACACAATTTTACACAAAAAACACACCGGAGAGGACTAGGTCCTCTAATTTGAACGGGCCTAGCCCGCCGAAAGAGGGATACCACAAAAAAAAACACAACTCGCTCACACAGTACACTCACAATGAAAACTAGCTATTAAAATAGCTTTTTACTAGAAACAGACTGCTAAATACTTATGAAAAGTATAGAAAGGGTACTTAGCCACAGCCAAGCGAGACCACGTCCTAACTCTACGAGCGGCAAATGAGATCTGGGGCTAGGGCAAGGTGCATCTTGGGATACCGGGTTAGCCCAGCCAATTAGAGACTTCGTGCTAGAAAATAAGTTGGCCGAGTCGGAGCCGAGAACCCGTGAGTAAAGAATGTAGGTGAGATAGGACCACATAACATTATACATTTTACACAGAAACACCCGTTAAAGTCCCATTACAGCATTAACAAAAATTCTTAATGGAAGTAGTAGGCAATAGGCATGTAAAACATTCTACTTTCTGCCCTACGACACTTCTAGCATATACACACTGATGTCACATTAGCTGCACTCTTAGAGAAATTCATTAAAATAACATACATCAGTAACTGTAACATATACAAAAGAACTATGCACTCCGTTATGACAGACTTTAGTTTCATATTAAGATTAATAATCACTAGTATAACAAGCCACTGTTGCTGTCAATATGTGAGTATCAGGTCAATCTAATTAATGGATAAAATAAATCTGATTCAGAAACCTTCTGCTCTTGCAGTTATGTAAATACCAATGTGAATTAGTAGGTTTTGTAAACAAATGTGGTAGCTGCTGATGCTGGGCGCTAACTCATACCTCTAACCATCGCCAAAAGGCAGGACGCCCTTGAATTTATAATCCTCCAAACTGTCTGTGAGTTTATATAATATGACGTGTGTGTGTGTGTGTGTGTGTGTGTGTGTGTGTGTGTGTGTGTGTGTGTGTGTGTGTGTGTGTGTGTGTGTGTGTGTGTGTCCTCTTATAGATTGGCACTGTACCCATGATTTGTCTACCTTGCATCCACTGCTTGCTATGAGGGGCGCCTGCTCCCTCATAAAACTGAATTGGTTAAATTAAATATCATAGAATGACTGAAACAGTGAAGTAATGATCTGAAGTAGTTAACTTCATTTGTCAACAGCCTGTGGCTTTCGGATCCGAGCCGGCAGCATACCAAGCAAAAGATCCAGGGCTTCAAGCTCCTCCCCCTACTCATACTACACTGCAACCTCCTTCCAATCCTCAGATCTCGTTTGCTGCGGCTTCGCCAGCATGGGATTTTTGAGTTCCAGGCAAGTTGTCAGGGTTTTTTTGAAAACTTTGGTCTGTGTGTGCCCCTTTTGATAATTTTAGTAATAATCATTAATGTATCCCTCTCTACGGTTTCCGTCAACGATAATTATTGTTTTTTTGTACTTTGAAAGTTGTTAACTTTCTGTTAGTGTAGGCCCCCCTTCCCACCTGTGGGGTGTGTGTGTGTGTGTGTGTGTGTGTGTGTGTGTGTGTGTGTGTGTGTGTGTGTGTGTGTGTGTGTGTGTGTGTGTGTGTGTATGTGTGTGTATGTGTGTGTGTGTGTGTGTGTGTATGTGTGTGTGTGTGTGTGTGTGTGTGTGTGTGTGTGTGTGTGTGTGTGTGTGTGTGTGTGTGTGTGTGTGTGTGTGTGTTCCTTAATATGTTGGAAAGTCAGAAAGTGACTTTCTCTAAGTGCACAGAGTGTGGCCACAAGCTGTCACCAGCCGACGGTCACACTCTGTGTGTAGTTTGCTTGGTGGTGTCGCATTTGTCATCCGGCTGCAAAATCTGTGCAGCCTTCAACCCCCGAGCCCTGCTGGATTGCAGGAACAAGTTAATTCTGGCAGGTCTTCTACCTCTTCTGCTACTTCCTCACC
This sequence comes from Protopterus annectens, assembly GCF_019279795.1. NCBI lineage: Eukaryota > Metazoa > Chordata > Ceratodontiformes > Protopteridae > Protopterus > Protopterus annectens. Next base: position 782,890,567 of record NC_056729.1, read on the forward strand.
AGCCACGGCTATGGGTGTCCAGCCTTCAGGCCCTCCTCCCCTGTCTGGGACTCACCCTCCCACCTTACCACAGGGAGAAAGAGAGGCCAAGAAAGAGAGAATAAAAGAAAAACACAGGGAGACAGAGAGACATTCAGAGAAAGAAAAAGATAAAGATAGAGAGAAGGGGCGGCTGGACGAGTTGGATCCAACGGCCCCTCCCGCTAAGGTGATTTTTGTCTCCTGTGAAAGTTACCAGACCATCCTCTCCTCGGCTCCATTCACCATATTTTTCTCCAGAGCCGGAGAAGGAGGCTAGACCACCCTCGAGGTCATCTTCGCGTCGGCTCTCCCGGCCGGCGTCGGTGGTGTCCTCTAGATCGACTCGGAGCACCTCTGAAGCAGACATGGATCGGATGATGTGAAGGTTTCTACAAACTCAACTGCAGATGGGGGTGTTGCTGGCTCCCCCCACTCCCGGTGCAGGGAGTTTGGCTCAGTTTTTCACCCCAATAGCTCCTTCTCCGATCCACCATCAGATATCGGAGTCTGTGGATCCAAGGAGCCCCGGAGTCAGGGGGTCGGCGATGATGGTGCCTTTGGCCTCGACGCCGGCCATGCCCTCGAGCCTGTCGGGTCCGCTTTCGGTTCCGAGCTCTCGGAGCTGAGAGTTGGGCATCAGATCCAAGGGGATGAGTGTGTCATCGGCTCCGTTGTGGTCGGAGCATACTGTCCCGGCCATTCCAACTTCGGCTCCAATCCCTTCGTCGGATTCGAGGGTCTCGGCTACCCTCACCACCAGTTTCAGGGAGGCTGGTTCTCCCTCGGCATTCAACGTTGTGGAGAGGATTCTCTCTGAAGGATCGAGACCCCTCACTCTGTCCTCGGGGTCCATCCCTGCTCCCTTGCAGCTGGGCTTGTCTTCCATCATCCAGTCTCCCCAGGGACAGCCTGTGTCAATTGCACCCCAGCCAGTTCCCTTGGAAGAACACAAAACAATGTGAGCCCTCTCCGGAGAGTCCACCCGAGGAGGTCCCTCACAAACGCGAGTGTAAAAGGAGGCACTTGGACTCCCCCGAGTCCCTCACTGAGGATACTGACTTGGAGGAATGGGACAGTTCCCCCAAATCACCCCCCAAAGACGTCTCCTTTGGAGACATTATGGAAATCCTTCGCCATGGGGGGGGGTCCACCTAAAAACCTTCCTCTGATGAGTCGGTATTCCTTGAGGCATTCAACACAGGCCCATCTACCTCTTGGGTGTCCCCCCCCCTGCCAACCTCCTGGTGGACATTATCACCACCAGAGTTTGGAAGGAACCGGACACTGTGCAGCCTATACCCAAAAGGCCCGACAAAATATTGAGCCCACCGGCAGATAGAGCGTCCTGGAACAAAGGTTCCCCGGTTGATGCCATGGTGGTGGCGGTGGCCACGAAAAAGGAATTCGCCCAAGAAAGTTCCTTGGTCCACCCCCAGACAAGGAGTCCAGGACTATGGACCGTCTTGGAAAGCAGGCTTTTGCTTCAGCTAAATTTACTATAAGGGCACTGAATTACTTGGAACACGTAATTAGACTGCAGCAGGACCTCGTGAAAGAGTACACTGAGTCTCCCCCGGAGTCCATGTCGGCCGAGGATAAACAGACCTTCTCGGCTCGTATGGCCACTCTCAAGTCTGTGTCCAATACGTCCATGCGTTTACTCTCTCATGCCACGAAGGGAGCCGCTAGGGCTAGCAGGTCCGGCATTGCCTTAAGGCGTCACGCCTGGCTCCGTCTTTGCGACTTCTCGAAACCCTTCAAGGTGCCCTTCCCTAATGCACCCTTTGACTGTTCGACCCTGTTCGGGAAGACTGTCCGCAATACGCTTGTCCAGAGCGAGAAAGACAGGAAGACGCTGTCAGCCATCGGGATCCGCTTCTCTAACCCTCAAAGGTCCTTTTCTAGGAACCAGCAAGGGCAAAAGAAGCTGTGGTTCCAGAAAACTCAGCAGTCCCGGAATGCTCAGGACTCCTTCTCCCCCATAGGCACAGGGGGACAAGGTGGAAGTCGGCCCAGAGGCAGAGGGGGGGGCGAAGAACTTCGGGTCATGTGACCCTTTTTCAGAGCGACCCGCCCAGTAACCCTGAGGGGTTGCCCGACTGCCCCTCTCTGGAGGCATTCGGGGGGAGGGGCATTTTTCGATGCACCTAGCCCAATGGGAGTCCATCACGACAGATCGCTGGGTGCTTCGAATAATATCCAGAAGCTATTCTATTCCCTTCATAAACAAGCCCCCTTACACAAGGTGACTCCCGGACATCCCACCCGCTCAGAGGGAGGCAGCGACCTTGGAAATACAAAAGCTGCTAGAAAAAAAGAGCCATCCAGCAGGTGGCCCCAGACCAGTCTGGATCACGCATCTATTCCAGGTTCTTTTTGGTGTTAAAAGAGACGGGGGACCTACGGCTGATTCTCGACCTATCAACAATTAACCTGTTCGTTGCCAAGGAAACGTTCTGGATGGTCACGCTTCAATCCATCCTGCCCTTCCTGCAGGAGGAAGACTGGTTGTGCTTGACAGACCTCAAGGATGCGTACTACCATATTCTGATGGACAGGCGATCCAAGAGGTTCCTCTGCTTTCGGCTAGGGGTCCAGTCATTATCAATTCAGGTTCCTACCCTTCAGTCTCACCACAGCCCCCAGGGTGTTCACCAAGGTCATGGCATTGTAGCTGCCCACCTGAGACTTCAGGGCATTCAGGTCTTCCCGTACCTGGACGACGGTCTCCTCACCGCCCCCACCAGGCATCTACTCTTACTAGCCAGAGATTTCTTTCTCCGGATATCACCTCGGCTAGGGATTACCATAAATCTCAGGAAGTCTTCCCTTCAACCTGTTCAAATGTTAGACTTCATAGGGGCGAGAATAGATTCTCGTCAGGCCAGGGCATTCTTAACCCCAGACAGACTACACAGCCTGGCACTTCATGTGTTAGCACTTCTGCAGTCCTCTGCACCCCCTGCAGAATTAGTCCTGACAGCCTTAGGGTCCATGGCAGCAGCTATCAACCTGATCCCTTGTGCTCGTCTGCATATGAGAATTCTACAGTGGACGTTGCAAGCTCAGTGATCGATTCTTCATCAACCTCTAGAGTTTCCGATCCCTCTGAGCAGAGTGTGCAAAAATTCTCTCACGTGGTGGCTCCAATCTCGAAATTTGCAGGAGGGATGTCCCTTTATTGTGCCCCAAACCCAAGCCAGGGTGACCACAGATGCCTCCTGCCTAGGGTGGGGGTGGGGGCATTGTTCAGGCAGGACTGTTCAAGGCACGTGGACTCAAAACAAGACCGTTCTGCATATAAATGTTCTACAGATGAGAGCGGTCCTTTTAGCGTTGCAGGCCCTTCATGCTTATCTCCCTCTGGGAACTATTGCGATCCAGACAATATGTCAGTGGTCTGGTATATCAACAAACAGGGGGGAACCAAATCTTATCCCCTTTGTCGAGAAGCCATGAGAGTCTGGGAATGGGCGATCTCCACCAACCGCTTTCTGATAGGAACGCACATTCCGGATCGGTCCAACATCTTGGAGGACAAATTGAGCAGAACTATCCTTTTTCCCTACGAGTGGTCTCTGAACCCTTGTGTAGCGGAACAGATCATCCTCAAGTGGGGTCAGCCTTGCTGCGATCTCTTCGCATCGCCTTCCAACATGACATGCAGCAAGTTTTTCAGTCTAATCCCCCCAATGGGGGAAGCCCCCAGAGACGCTCTTGTTCATGCTTGACCACCTGGTCTTCTTTATGCGTATCCCCCGCTCCCGCTCATGATAAAGTTCTTACAGAAAGCTCGCCAGTTGGGGAGCAGATTAATCCTCATAGCCCCATTCTGGCCTTGTCAAGTCTGGTTCCCCTGCCTACGGTCTCATCTCATAGCTCCACCTTGGACCTTGGATCCCATTCCGGATCTGATTCGTCATCCCTCGGGAATGCTTCCTCCAAATCTGGACAGACTGAAGTTTACAGCTTGGCTGCTCCAATTCCACTATTTGCTAGGACTCCCGGTATCTCTTCTCCTGTTAAATCTATCTTGGTTGCGACACATAAATCCTCTACCAGGAAAATTTACTGTGGCAAATGGAGACGCTTCTCCATTTGGACTTCACAGAGAAATCTAGATCCTTTAACAGCTCCGATCCCAGCAGTATTAGACTTTTTGTCTCATATCTTCCAGCAAGGAGCCAGCTCTTCCACAATGAAGGCCCAGCTGTCAGCTATTTCTCATTTCCATGTAGGGGACAATTTAGGCTCTCTCGCTGCTGCCAGAATTTGTAAGACCTTTTTGAAATGCACTTTTCTTCTGAGACCTCCTATTAAGAATCCGTCCACGCCATGGGATCTGACTGCGGTTCTTCAGGCCTTAGTTGCACCTCCTTTCGAGCCCTCGGTATCAGTTGACTTAAAATTTTTGTCATGGAAGATGGCTTTTCTGGTAGCTATAACTTCAGCTAGGACAGTGTCGGAGCTTCATGCTCTCTGTATG
>NC_056729.1:782900073-782945073 GCF_019279795.1 Protopterus annectens
TTCTAGTTCCCAGGCAAAAACCCCATTGCTGAAACTGCCAGTATTTAGCACCTACCCATAAAAATAAAAATACAAGGGCTTTTTGCTCAGATCTTTGGCAGGTGCAGGAAGTCATAAAACAACTGCATTCTCCATGCTTTCAGAGTAGTGATTAGCTCATCCCAAAGACAATATAGAAAGCTTCCTAGCACAGACTGTCTCTAGCTGCCTTGATAGTGAGATAGCATCTTTATGGCTTAGGTTAAAAAGTTATTTAATTTCAGATATTTTCTAAAGTTTGCTGGACTGAGGTTAACCCTCCAATTTCCTCTGTTAAAACGGATACATTTAAACAGTTACAATAGTGCATGTACATTTCTGTTTTATGCAGTAGGCACACTATGGTTACATTTCAAACAAAGCATTTTGTAAATACCTTTCCAAGATATGCGCCTGTATGAAGCAGTTTGATATACACATGACATACAGTTCTAATACATTTGTAACATAATTTTCTTATATGACATACAGTTCTAATACATTTGTAACACCAGCATCTTGTACAAAATAGTTTGATATTCACAAATGACATATAATTATTTACAAAATCCCAGCTAGCTGTGCTGGCAGTACCTCCTTTCGTCACAGCTTTAATTGAATTTTTCACAACTCAGTTTTCACACTGTAAGAGTTCTAATCAACCTGTTGATCAGTGAGCAGCCATCTTTAGCTTAGACTCATTTTTGGACCAGTAAAAATAACAGAATTTTAAAAATGCAAAGCAAATGACATCTAGTTGGATAACTTTAAGGTAGACTTTACAAGTAATTTGGGGGAGTACACAGAAGAACATTAACAGTAACATCAAATAAATTCTAAATTAAGACCTCTAAATGGGGAATTATTTAACACTAGAGGAGGTGGCCACGAGGGTGGCGGAAGGTGCAGAGCAATAAACAGAACTTCAGCAAAAGGTAAAGTGCTAGAATGAAAAGTGGATCAAACGAAAAGTGCCCTAAGACTGAGGGGTTCTTAATCTACACCAGAGGACAAAGTACATGCCTTAAGTCTCAAGCAACAGGCTGCAGAGGAGATATGTAAAATTAAAGATTTTAAGTTAAGCAAGATTTATGAGACCCACAAAAATAGACATTTTTTGCCTGTTTTATATGAAAGGTTCTGTATATCGGAAGTATTAAGAGAGGGTATATTGGAAGCCATACATGAGTTTCTCAGCACATTACACCTCCAACAAGACTGAAATGAAATAAGCACAACATGTTAACTGATTTTATGATACACAAGGCAAAGAAAATAACTCATTCACTCCTAAGCAGAAGGAAGCTAATTAACCCCCCTTGCATCCTTAAGTTTCTTAAAACAAGAAAACATTTGCTTCCTGAAAGGTTTTCTCCCATGTCTTCTACTGAAAGCATTTCTCATATAATTTTCAATATCTCAGAAATAGTGCAAGTTACAAAAAAGTGCAAAAGAAAATTGTTCATCAGAAGGTGGGCTACAGACTGGTATTAGTATCAAAACCTTGTTTTGTGACACTGAATTTATACTTCACATTTATTAAAGAAAATGGTATTGTACCTGCCAAAATACATTTCTGTTAAGGTTGAACAAAGGGTTATATATTAGTTAATTTGTAAAACAGATTGAACATATCATAAAGTGAATAGTTTGTCTGATCAAGAGTGACTTATGATAAGAGAGGGTAGGATACTGCTACTTTGTGATATTGCATAATCAATGTAAATTATGCATATCATATTTTCACAATATTTGAAAAACGAAAGTTATTTACTTAGCATTATGAGAGATCCATGTTGTCTTATTTTCATCCATTTTAATGCATGATTTGCTGATCCGACCTCAGCACCAACTGTAAAACTTCACGGATCCAGAGCTCCAGCTCCTACCACACCCATAATTCCCTGCACTCTACCTTAGTACCTCAGATTGAGATTGCCCCCAACTAGAAATTTACAGATATAATAACCTTTCTGAGGTTGATTACTAACTTAATAGGAAAAATCAGGGAGGGGATCACAAAAAATACACCGAACCCACAGACATTGCCAACATCCTAGCTGACAGGTACAGCGCAAACCCCCCCCCCACCAAAAGGGCAAATATCTATCCCAGCAGAGTGATGCCCCCCTGACATCTCAGATGCTCAGGTAACAGCCGCCCTCTCCAAAGCAAAAAACACAGCATCAATGGGACCAGACGGTGTCCCGGGCTGCGTCCTACATGAACTCCAAAAAGAGCAAAACCCAAACATAAAACTACTGTTCAATCTCAGCCTTACTACAGGATATGTACCCAAAGAGTGGTGTACAGCAACAGTGGTCCCTCTCCACAAACGTGGTGCCTCAACGGATCCTGGAAACTATCGCCCCATAAGCCTGACTAGTTTGGTCTGCAAAGCTATGGAAAGGATCATCATGGACCTCATAAATAAAGATATTGGGGACCTACAGACACTGGATCCTACCCAGTTCGGCTTTGTTAAGGGCAGATCCTGCCTCTTAAACCTGGTCGATTTCTTTGAAACAGTCACCAAGGCCATTGACGAGGAGAAGGTGGTCCACACAGCCTACCTGGACCTCGCAAAAGCCTTCAGTACAATACCCCACTCGGGCATTATAGATAAGCTCACCAGCTTAAATATAAACCCCTATGTCACTAGATGGGTTGCAAACTGGCTCAAGGACAGAACCCACATGGTTAGAATTGCTGGAGCCATGTCAGACTCCAAACCAGTTACAAGTGGCGTCCCACAAGGCTCAGTCCTGGGACCTCTCTTGTTCAGTATATATTTCTCGGAGGTACAGGCCAACACGGAAGGACTGTGGCTGACCAAGTTCGCAGATGACTGCAAACTGGGTGCCATAATCGACTCGCCAGCCGACACAAGCATCCTCCAAAAGGGCCTCATAGAAACAGACAACAAGTGCCAGAGCCATGGCCTAAAGCTAAACGCCAAAAAGTGTATAGTCATCCCCTTTGGCAAAAACAAAGTGCCCACAAATTACCACATAGGTGGTAATCCATTAAGTACAGAAGAAGTAATTAGGGACCTGGGGACCCAAGTTGATAGCAATATCTCATTTGACAACCACGTGGCCAAAGTAGTTAGAAAAATATTTTATATAGCCCACCTAATCATGAAGGGATTCACATCTAGATCAGGGGAGGTCATCATGCCACTTTACTCATCCCTCATCAGGCCCATAATTGAGTACAATGCCCCTTTTGGGATGTACCTTACCAGACACCTGCAGCAACTGGAAAGACCCCAAAAGTACCTCACCAAGAGGATCAAAGGGCTCAAACAGATGCCATATGCTGCCCGGTTAAAGAAACTCCAGCTCTACTCAGTAGCATACTGCCTGCTCAGAGGCGATCTGTGCCTGACGTATAAAGCCATGTCCAACCTGGAATTAATGGACATGCTGCACCTCAGAAAATCCAAATCCCATCGAGCTACGCTCGACAGACTTGAACCTCAGCACTGAAATAAATAGGACATGCTAGAGGGACAGATTCATAACCCAGAGGCTCCCTTCACTCTGGAATAAAATCCCAGTCCAGGTTAGGCAGAGTCCCTCATTGACTCTCTTCAAGAGGAATCTTGATGAGTGGATGGGAGATCGTAGGTTTACCCCGGGTATCACTTCTGTGTCACTATTAGACAGAGGCACAGTATACTAACCTCGAAAAAGGGCATAGCAAAATTAATTTAAAATGGGTGGTGAAAGCCAAACACACTCTGGCTAGGCTTATAAATGCCCTAGGGCAAATAGCCTAGTATGAACCTATAAATCTAAGCAGAGACAGGATTTGTGAGATGGAGATGAACAGTAATAAAACCAGTAGCTTAATGTGGGACTACAATGCAATCATTATATTTATGAAATATGACAGAACAAGAAAATCTGGAAATATTGGACTTTTTCAGTATCTGTTGGACTTGTGGAGGACTCTAAAGTATATTCCCTACTTCATGTCATTAATGTCTGAAAAATTATTTGGGGAAGGGAAGAGGGGGGGAGAAGGTTAACTGTAAGTAAATAAAACATTTTTTTTCTTAACAGTACTATTTTTGTGGTGTATGGTTTTCATTTTCATGCTATAAAGTAACATTTTCTCAGTTATTTTAAGTGTAATGAGGAATGCAAATAAGTCCTGGGGTTCTTTTTTCCCTTTCCTTCTCCCTTCTCTCATTCTTCTGTTCAGTTTTAAGAAATGTAAGCAGTGCAATGTTTAAAAAAAGTCTGCTTAAAAGAGCATGAGAAAAGAAAAAAATAATGTGCTTTTTCTCATTCTTGCATGGAGGAATGACTGGATTAATGACCTTAGATTAATTCAGTAACAGGTTTTAAAAGAAAGCAAGTAAATGAAAAAGAATACTAAATATTATGAGTTTTTTCCTAGCAAATGAATGTATGCTAGTAGCAGTTCTGTATCTGGCCATCATGTCTCCATGGAAACAATCTCATAAGGAGAAACTGGTTACAGTCTGGTGGAGAGAGATTGACTGGGGGGGGCGGCTGGCTAGGAGATACTGCTGTCTGAAAGCATTCAGGGATTTTCCCAGCTGGGAGACCTATACAGATAAGACAAAACCAGTTAGCGCTTAGTAGAAGAAAAGGCTGCACCATGCGTCTTAGAATGGATAACCTTTCCTTTAGGTTAACTCAAGTATGAGTGAGGCAGTCAGTTTGGGACATTTGTTCCTATTAGGAGGGTAAAACTTCAATATTTGAAGATCTACATAGTTGATGGTCCATACTCAGGGCCAGTAAAAAAGGAGCCTCAATCCTCACCGCTGGTGATGGATGGGCACAAGGAACAAAAATGGATACACACAGTATTTTCAGATGCAGATCTCTGCACCAAGCACGATTTCCCTTAAAAGCACACAGGGAGCACACTCCAGACCTGGGGCTGGACTCTCTCTCTCACGATCCCGCACTGACCACTTTGGAGCTCTGTATCCCTGTTCACAGTAGGTGAAACACACACTTTGATATCTGATCTTCACACACACACACACACACACACACACACACACACACACACACACACACACACACACACCTGGAAAAGGCTGTCACAGACTTACCAGCTGTGCCCCCCTGCCCATACTATAAGGTAATTACACTGCCACCAGTCAGCTACTCTAATGCTGTTACAAGGGTACCCAATTATACCAAGTAAAATTAATACTAATACAAATGGTAGAGTTTGACCAGTGCAGCAGGTTTCCAGGAGTGGACACAGTGTCACGTAAATAAGCATAAGTACTCCTGAGATGTTAAAAGTGTTCTCTAAAAGACCAGCCACAATGATACGTACAGAAATATTTAATAATACTACAATAGAAAACATGAGGGTACTGAATATCAAGTTACAATATACACCAGAGTTGCGATCACAGGAGATATAAAAAAACACATTTGGACAGAGTCACACAGATGCAGAAAAATAAAAACTTATGTCTTACCATAACATGGCACATGTGTTTTCTTCCTTCATTCATCATCATGAAAGGGCCTTGGATCCGAACCCGGATTCGGCTCAGTCACTTCCCGCAGACTTGGATCTGACTCTCAACCTTCCCTCTCATACCCACAGTACCCTGCATCTACCCAAATGCCTCAGATTGAGTTTGCCGAATCCAATCATGTCAAATTCAGACGCAAAAGACTGACAGAAGAGGCTCAGATACAAGACTAAACAGTCCTGAGCTCATCCAGGTTACTCAAGAAGAAGGGCAGGGGGATGGCTGGGTGGGGAAGTGAAGATGAATGAAGGAAGACAACACAGATGACAAGTTATGGTAAGACATAACCATTTTAATCTGATGTTGTCTCCTTCATTCACCCTCACAATAGGGTCAGAGTCCCCAAATATGAGAACTTTGTGTGGTCCTCATGGAAGGACATGCTGGAGCACCATCAAGCCAAAGGAAGCCCTGCTCCTGGAAACATCCAATTTGTAATGTGACACAAAGGTGTGGTTATTAGACCATGTAGCTGCCACACAAATGTCATCAATAGAGGTACTGGCATAAAAAGCACAGGATGTAGCCATAGCCCTGGTAGAATGTGCCCTAGGGGGCTCAGGTAACTGCAACCCTCTGGAGGAACAAATGAAAGAAATGCAATCTGAGATCCATTTTCCCCAGGGTGACTTTCAACACTGCTTGACCACGTCTATTCAAAGAAAAGGCTATAAAAAGCTAATCAAACTTTCTGTATTGCTCAGTCCTGTCTAAACAGAAATGGAACTGTCTATGAAAATCTACAAGATGAAGAACATATTTCCCTTTGTTTGAAAAATTGGGAAGAGCACTGGAAGTTGAATGGACTGTTTGCTATTACTTTCTGTGGCCACTTTAGTCATAAAGGATGGATTAGCACATAAGGACACTCTATCCTTATGGAATAAAACGTAAAGAGGTTTAGAAGATGGAGCTTGAAGTTCAGAAATCCTCAGAAATTGGCAGAAGTGACGGCCACCAGGAAAGATGTTTTCCAGGACAGAAACTTCATTTGCAAGTAGCTGCAGGTTCAAACTGGCCCCAGTGTCAATGCCTGCAGCACCAGCATAATGTCCCAAGGAGGAAAAGGATCCCTAATGGGGTGGCTCAATAAGAAAACACCTTTCAAGAAGGACTTACATAACCTGAATGTGAACAAGGAACATGTCTGACTAGCCATGTGAAAATCAGAAATGGCGGCTAACTGTAGCTTGATAGTGGAAAAGCTAGCACCTTCATCAAAAAGGGTAGAGAGAAAAAATAACAGGTATGACACAGGTGCTGAGAATGGATCAATGTCTCTGTTGGTAGCTCAAACAACAAATCTCTTCCATTGCTACAGTAGACTTTCTTAGTGAAAAAATTTGTGATGCTAGAACAATCTTTCAGACCAAGGAATGAAGCCTGGACTGTCTAATCAAAGTCAGTATTGGAGAAACCAAGTAGTCAATTTCAGAGTTTCAAGATCTGGGTGTCAAATCCCTGATGGGTGTGTGAGAGGACGTCCTGAGAGGGTTCCAATATCCAGGGAGGATACTTTAGGTGAGACCACAGGAAGGGGAACCACACTTGGTGAAGCCATAAGGGGGTAATAAGGATGACTGAACTCTTCAATCTATTTCCCTTTTGAAGAAATTTGGGGATGAGTGGGAGAGGGGGGGTAAGCATACAGGAGACCTGTGGGCCAATCATGGACTAAAGCATCCCTCAGAGACTCCCCCCGGAAGAGAGATCAGAGCAAAATCTTGCTGCATTTGTTGTTGTTGAGGGGACAGGCAAAGAGGTTGCAGCAAGGTTGAATCCAAATGCTAAAGATCACGTTCGCTACTGATTGGTTGAGGGACCACTCATATGAAATCAAAAGAGACCTGCTGAGTCTGTCCGCCAGATCGCTGGTTTCCCCCAGAATGTGCATGGCAATGAGAAGGCAGTCTGAAGAGATCACCCACTCCCACACCCTCATGACCTCCCTGCATAGGGGGCAAGAACGGGTTCCTCCTTGCTTGTTGATATACCATACAACAAACATGTCAGAGTATACTGCAATAGTCCCAACAGGAATTTACTTCGGATCTATGGCCTCCAGAACGGATCGGACCTGAGCTATTGAGTGCCAAAGCCCCCAAGGGAAGGGATGGCTCCAAGAAAGATGGAGCCAATCCCAGCCCCCTAGACCCAGCACAGATGCCATGGCTCCGAAACTCGCTCTGTTCCACCAAGGCTGGAACAGGGCTAGTCAAGGGCATACTCTCTGTTGAGGAAGGAAATTTCCACCAAGCCAGGTCCGATGCGTACGGCAGTCCTGAATTTCTAAGCAACAAAGCTCAGGAATGGATCGAGAAGAAGTCTGGATAGAGTGACTCTGTTAGCTCACTGATCCAACAGGGGATGGAATGGGAACTACTCCCATCTGGATCTGGGCCTTAAGTAACTTCTACACTATCCTGGCCATATCCACTTCGGACAAGGACGTGGAAGAAGCTGAGGGAGGGCGGCAGTGCTTGGACTTGGAAGACAAGAGACGCTGATTTTGTTGAGGCCCTCTGATCTGAAGCAGTAGGGTTCAAGGTTGGAGCTGACGATGGAATAGGAGAGAGAGTGATAATCTCCCTCGGATCAGAGGAAGCCTTAGGATCTGAGAGGGGAGCAGACTTAGGCGGATCCAAAGAGGACTTTGACAATTTCCTTGGTTTCTTGGAATCAGGGGCGTCCCTCAGGGAAGCAGGGAGGGACCTCTCTTTTGGCCTCCTTAACAGAAGTCGAGGAGGTAGAAGACTGGGAAGGGGTCTGAGCCGCAACCAAAGGAATAAAGCCCCTTAAGATAAGTGTGTTCCATCTGTCAGCCAAAGCACGAGGGTTGAAAGCCAAACAGATGGAACATTCAGCATTAAGATGGTCAGCTCCCAGGCAATACATGCACTCCTTGTGGGCACACTGACTGAGGATCTTATGCCTACAAGATGTGCAGTGTTTAAAGCCAGAAACCAGTTTGTCTGCCATAAGAGAAAACCTGCCAAAGATAACGGACAACCTAAATGCCCAGAAAGGAGGAGATTAACTGCAACTTCAACTTTACTCCATCTTAAATTTTAACTGTAACTGACAGCTAAATAAAGCTAAATTAAGGAAATAAAACCAAGGAAAGCATTTTTTTTTTATTAAAGGACGAGAAAGATAGAAACACACACACACACACACACACACACACACACACACACACACACACACACACACACACACACACACACACTAGAAGAGAGGGCAGAAGGTAACTGCCAAAGGCACTTATAAAACCCCAATAAAACTATCAAAAGCCTGAGAGAATGGAATCTGTGTCTGAGCTCTCTAAGTAGTAAATGAGATCTGAGGCAGTTGGGTGGATGCAGGGTATTGTGGGGTATGAGGGAGGAGCTTGACAGTTGGATCCAAGTCTGTGGAAAGTGGCCGAGCCAGATCCAGGGTCGGATCAGAGACCCTATTGTGAGGGTGAATAAAGAAGACAACATCAGATCAATACTTAACTAATCTCACTATATTTTCCTGACTGACTAAAGAATTACTGTTCACTAATTAAGTTACTTACTACAGCAAGGCAAGATGATTGTTGAGTTGGTTACTACAGCAAGGCAAGATGAGGTGTGAGGCTGTGTGAGAGATTTTTCCTGTCAGGTTCCAAAAAAGTGCTGCTGCAAGAGTTCCATCATATCTCTCACTAATATCTAAACATGCTTCAGTGCTGGTTACAGAACGACATCACATCTGGTCACCTGACTCTGCTACACTACACACCTAGAGCTTTGCTAAGATATGTTGCAGCATCTGAAAGTCATAATACAACTTCATAAACTTCCACCCTTCCAGGGTAGCAATTCGTTCAGCCCTAAGGACAATACAGTAAGATTCCTAGCTCTGATTTACTAATACAATGTTTTTCTCTGGCTGCAATCAGACTTGTAAGATAAAATCTTTATGACCTAAACCAACCCATTTAATTTTCAACCTATTTTTCAAAATTAGCTGGACTGAGAATAACCTCTTCCCTTCCAGAATTAAAACATATACATTTACTCAATTATACTAATACTGTCTGACATAGATGTGTATCTCTTTTCTGTCCAGCAGGACCCACTACTGATGCATTTTTAACACAAGCAACTTTACAAATACATTTTTAAAACAAGCATCTGTACAAATCAGTGTGATAGTCAGTGACATAAAATTCTTTACAAAACTCCAGCTAACAGTACAGTGGTTAGCATTGTCACCTCACAGCAAGAGGTTCTCTGGTTCGATTCTCAGCTGGAGTGCCTCCTGTGTGGTGTGCATGTCCTCCCTGTGTTCGCATGAGGTTTCTTCTAGGTGTTCTGGTTTTCTCCCACATTCCAAAGACATGCATGTGTAGCATTTATCCCTGGGCCTCTGCTAAAAATGGGCTCTGTCCCAATCGGACTTTCCTTGTAAACAAATGCTACATAAATAAATAAAATATGTTACACATGCATTGCCGTACTCTCCCCAGCACAGATGGCACTACCTCATACAATCACACACAGTTTTGTGTGTTGCTTTTAAATTAATAGGTTTTATGGGGTTACTGGGGGTTTGTTTGTTTTTTTGTTTGAAGGCTTTCAATAAAACCAAAATTTTGTAAGATGTAACATAGGCTCAAATGGATATGACAAAAAACAACTATATAAATGTTCAACCTGACCAACAGTCTACGCATGTAACACAAAAGCTAGTCCAAATCATTTAATATAAAAGGTGCTATATATATATATATATATATATATATATATATATATATATATATATATATATATATATATATAAAAGGTGGGAAAAATAACTTTTTAATACAAATACGCTATCTGTAATGTCTTTAAATATCAATGGTCCCATAGATAAATACAAAAAAATAATGAACTATATTAAAACATGTAGAGTGCAACCAGCTATGTTACTGGAGACATGCTTGGAAAGAACTGAACATGTGAATTTGATAAAGAAAGGTTTTCAGGATAGTTATTCAGCAGAATATCTGGGACAAAGGAAAAGAGGAGTACTTATTTTAAGTGCAAGAGGAGCTCCAATAGTGACAAAACAGGATAAAGAAGATAAAGACAGGTTTGTAGTGCTAAGGGGCTACAGGCAAGACAGGAGGAGTACACTGGCATGTACTTATATTCCACCTAAAACTGCTATAATGGAGTTTAAGAAAATTCTGGGAGAAATAATTAGTTTTCAGCAAGGAATACTCCTTAAAGTTGTTGACTGAAATGTGATTTGCAACAGTGAAGATGTGTCTAGGGGGCCCAGAAGGGAAAGTATAACAAAGGAGGGTAGATGTTTGAAGAAATTTATAAAAATATTTGACATGGAAGATGTGAATTCAGTAATAGGAGTTAGGAGTGAATTTACATATTTTTCCCAAAGATATAAAAACTGGGTAGACTAGACAGCACTGACACTTCACAGGAACATGTGCGTTTAATTGAAGGTCTTGATACGCACCCGATAACTATTTCAGATCATGTGCCAATAACTAAAATAAAACACAGGGTAATGAAATAAAAATGAGACACTGGCACTTTCCCACCTATCTATTGAAAAGAGAGGAATTTAAGGAATGGGTAGTGGAGAATACTCAGGAGCTGTTCGGCAGGATAGAAATTAGTTCTGAAAATATAGCTAGGGAGTGGGATAAAATGAAGGTGGAGTTTAAAAATAGGGTGGAAATAAGAGAAAGGGAGCTATGGTTAGGAAGTAACAATAATTATTTAGAGTGACTGATAAATACTAAAGTAGAATAGGGGAAATCAGCTGCAGAATGCTGAACAGAAAACAAGGAATTACCTCCATAATATACATGAGTTTTAGAAAGATTTCTGTTAAGCAACTGTTTTGTGATACCACCACTACAGCACAAAAACTTTTAGCACAGTGACTCAGGCAACAGAAAGTAGAAAGGGCCATTGCCAAGCTTAGGGAGCCTATAACAAAGAAGGTAAAGAGATCATGTACAGGTATTAGAAATATTTGGAAATTCCACAAAAGTCTGTATAAAGCAGAGAAATATGTAAATCAAGAAAAGATAGAAATGGAAATGTTTATGGAAGAACATGCCAAGGTTAGAGGTAGAGGGGGCTCAATTACTAATGGTTAGGATAGGAGGAGATGAGATAAAAATTGTGATGTATAACCAATCTACAGGAAAATCCCCAATAATAGATGGTTTTCCTGTGGAAGCTTGGAAGCTAGCAGGAAAAAAACTGATAAAGATCTGAAAGGTTTTAACAGTATTTTAAGAGGAGAAGAAACAATATCCTGGACGAAAGCAATGGTAGCTGTAATACCTAAAGAGGGTACAGATCCATCAGATCCAGCTTCATATAGGCCCATTTCAATACTAAACCATGGTTATAAAGTGTTCTGGTCTATAATGGCTAAAAGAATAGCAAAGTAATGCCAGCACTGATTTTGTGGCGGGAAGACAAACACTTGACATTAACAGAACATTGATGATCCAGAGGGAAGCAGAATGTAAGAAAATACAGGAGACTGGGATATTGGATGGAGACCTTTAAGGAGAATAACAATAATCATGTAGAAAAAAATGGAAAAAAAAGGCTGATGATGATGAGCTTTATTGCCAGCCACCATAATTAGACACAGCAAGGCCTTACCTTATCTAGGTAATTCCAGTTCTATATCGCAGCTCAGAAAAATCATATCTCTCGTTATACCAGTCTGTCCACCCAGCATCTCGGACAGTGCATCCCGCAGGGAATCCTTGAAGTCCGCCAACTCACTGCACTCCCAGAAAA
Organism: Protopterus annectens; assembly: GCF_019279795.1. NCBI lineage: Eukaryota > Metazoa > Chordata > Ceratodontiformes > Protopteridae > Protopterus > Protopterus annectens. Next base: position 782,912,440 of record NC_056729.1, read on the forward strand.
TATGTTCCCAGTTACCTCTTTCTTCCCTGTCACACCTCCAACATATGCTGCCCAGTTGAGGAAAAATTCTCTTGCTTCTGCTTGGGGTATAAAAATATCGGTGCAAACATTTCCAAGCAAAAATCTTAAATCTTCTAGATTTTGTTCCATAATTGGGAGACACATATATCCTACCATGCCTTCAGATTTTCATTCGATTCTTCTATCCTTTGCTGAAGTTCTAGCTCAGAGTCTGCCTGTACTGCCACATCGTCTACATACAGCAGCTTTGTTGATTTGTCCCCCTCCAACCTGTTTGCTAATGTAGTCCATCACCAGTATGAACAGAAGTGGGCTCAGAGCTGAACCCTGTTGTACACCCACTCCCACTGGGAACCCCTCTGTGAGGCCGAACACTGTTCATACTTGAATCACTGGGTCCTTGTACATAGCCTGCACTAATTCTACCAATGTTTCTGAGACTTCAAACCACTGCAGTACTGCCCAGATTATCTTTTTTGGGACCTTGTCATATGCTTTCTCCAAGTCTAGGAATGCCCAGTTGGACTCTCTCCATCTCTAGCTTCTTCTCAAGTATCTGTCTCAATGCAAACATCAGGTCAATTGTGCTGCATCCTAATCTGAATCCAAACTGCTCATCTCCCATCTTACATTCTACTTCTCTACGTATTCATTTATCAATCGCCCTCTCCAGAATTTTCATGCAATGTGGTAGGAGTTTGATCCCTCTGTACTGCCCACAGTTGCGGATGTCCCCTTTGTTCTTTTACACTGGCAAGAGTATGCTTATTCGCCAGTCATCTGGGATACGCCTTTCCCTCCACACTGCTATTAGTACCCTTAGGAGCCATTTCTCCCCCATCTCACCCAGTAACTTTATCATATCTGCTGTGACCTCATCTGAACCTGCTGCTTTCCCTGTCTTCATCTTCCTTAATGCTGTTCTTACTTCTAAGGTGGGCTCCTCTTCTTCTCTCATTGTAGGCTGTTTATGGGGCAGTGCAGCTTCTGCAGGGTTTTCTTCTTTCAGAAGCTGCTGGAAATACTCCTTCCATCTGCCTTTGATGTCCTGTGGACTGGTGAGAAGGTTGTTGCTGGCATCCCTTATGAAGGGTGTCTGACTATCTTCTTTATCTTTCTGTCTTTGCCTTGCAACCGGATATAGTTTCTTTGTGTCCCTTACTGAGTCACTTTCCAGAAGCTGGTAGAGTGCCTCCGATGCCCTATTCTTTACTATTCTAACTTCTTTCTTAGCTTCTTTGTTAGCCAACCAGTAGTCCTTCCTAGCCTGGTCAGTCTTTTCTATCTCCTATTTCTTCCTGCACTCCTTCTTTCTTTTGATGACTTCCTGGACTTCTGCATTCCAACACCAGTTTCCTTATGTACCTTATTTCCATACCTGGCTCGGCCACATATCTTTGCTGTAGTCCTAACACATGCTGTTTTTAGGCACTATCACTCTTCTTCAACTCCACCTATTTCTTCCTCTTCTTGGGGTTCTAGAGCCCTGAGTAATTCCTTGAACTGCTGTACTTTCTATCCAGTCAACTTCCAGGTCTTCAGCCTGGTCTCTGCTGACCTTGGAGCATTTTCTGACCACTGCTTACAGCTGATTGTGGCAACTAATGGTTTATGCTGTGGGCCAACTGTTTCATTGGGGATGACTTTGCAATCATGGACTCTACCCCAGTGCCTTTTCTTTACTAGGAGGAAGTCTACCAGAGTTGCATGTTGGCTACTCTATATGATCTTGTGACTGCCTCTCTTTCTGTACCATGTGTTGACTACTATCAAGCTATTTGCCAGACAGAAGTCTAGAATGGCTTTTACTTCTTTATTCCTGTTACCCCACCCATGTGGACCCAGGCAGTCCTCATATCCAGTTCTGTCTGTCCCAATATGTGCATTCAAGTCACTCATTATCAACACCAATTCATGTTGTCCTGCTTTATCTAGAAGGTCCTGCAACTGCTATTTGAATGCACTCTTTTCCTCACTATCACAACCCTGCTGTGGGGCATATGCTGAGATTATGAATACTGCCCTATCATTACATTGGAGTCTGACTACCATGAGTCTGTCATTAATTCTGATAACCCTCACTGTTTTCTGAAGCCTCTCTCTCACCACAATACCTACACCATTTCTAACCTGTCCCCCACCTGAGTAGCAGAGTCTGGATCCCAAGCCAAGTGGCTTTGCTGCACTGCTCTTCCATCTTGTCTCTTGGTTACAAAGGATGTCCAATCTCCTCCATATCATCATGTCATCCACTTCCAAGCTGCATCCTGTCAGTGAACCTACATTAAGCGTAGCAATTCTTAGTTCATGTTTGGCAGGTTGGTTGGTTTTATGTCCAGCTTTCGCTCAACAGAGCTATCCCATGTAACCCAGGCTGGGCAACTAGACACCGGTCAGCCAGTAGCTTATTGGCCCAGGGCTGCTGGGCTTTTATGGCAGGCACTTAAAGGCCAATAGGGGCACATATACCCCTCCCACCGTTAGCAAGGGTCCCTGGCGTGGGTGAGAGTAGGCCGGGTCTTCAACCCACTTATCACCGATAATTACTTATGCCCATTTTTGGCGACATTAGTCAACATGACCAAATCACCTAGAGCCATATTTTACACCGTCGAGTGGCTAGCCCTGCCACGGTGTGCAGTCTGTGATCTGTGTTCTGCTATCTTGAGGATACTGAGCACCATAGTAGATGCCCAAAGTGGTTGGTCTGAAGAAACTCTTCTCCCTATAGGGCACCAAGTAGAGTCTGTACTACTGTCCACAGCTCCATTCATTGGTGAGTTTGAGATGGAAACATTCAGCATGTTTTTCAGACATGGGAGAAACCCCACGGAGACACAGCGAGAAAGTACAGTTGTGTACACCTACCATAAATGTAGATGTTCGAGTGTCTTCACTGTTGCAGTCATAACTGTAGGGTGATCCTGCCGGCAGGCAGCCCGAGGTCGGCCAGAATCCCAAAGTCTGGGTCCGGCGTCGGCTGTACCAGCAAGAACCCTGACGTCAGAACGCAGAGGTATAAAGCTGACAGCCGACGCCATCTTCTCCAGTCTTTCTTGCCCCAGATGTCAGAAGTCCCCCAAAATAACCAAAAGGTGTCCAAAAAGGAAACACAAATACACCACAAAAGAAGAGGAAGATAAGAGGGGATAGGTGGGAGGGAAACACCGACTGCAACAGTGAAGACACTCGAACATCTACATTTATGGTAGGTGTACACAACTGTACTACGTTCTTCGTGTTTCACTGTTGCAGTCATAACTGTAGGGTGGAATCCCAAAGCTGTGAAGAGGGAGGAGGTTATGCAGAAGAAGGGGCAGCCAGAAGGCCCTGCAAGACAGCAGAGGCAAAACCTGCCCTAGACTTAGAATATAAAGGGAGATTATAGTGCTTAGAAAAAGTATGCACTGAACTCCAAGTGGCAGCTTCCAAAATGTCCTTGGTAGGAACTCCTCAGAAAGGCTGCTGAAGAGGCAGCTGCTCTAGTAGAATGACATCTAACAGTACCTGGAATCTGCTTCCCAAAATGAGAGTACCAAAACCTTATCCCATGGGCAATCCATTTGGAAACAGTTTGTTTAGAGATAGCCTTGCCTAGAGAACTGGAGGCAAAAGAGATAAGCAACTGATCAGATTTTCTGAAATCTTTAGTTCTGTCCAGGTAAAACCGTAGTTGTCTGTGTATGTCCAATGAATGCAAAATCCTTTCCCCTTTGTTTTGAGGATTTGGAAAGAAAGTAGGAAGGTGAATAGTCTGATTTAAAGCCACTTTAGAAATCACCTTAGGCATAAATGTAGGATTGGTCCTCAAGGCAACTCTGTCTTGGTGGAAAATAAGGTATGGTTCCACAGCCATGAGAGCTTGCAACTCTGACACCCTTCTGGCAGAAGTCAATGCTAATAAAATAACTGTCTTCCAGGATAAGAACTTGATATCCGAAGTAGCAGCAGGCTCAAAGGGAGGTAAATTAAGTTTTTCCAAAACATAATTAAGATCCCAAGCAGGAACAGGAGGAGTTCTAGGAGGTCTTAAATTCTTAGCCCCTCTCAAGAATTGTCTCACCAGCTGGTCAGAAAAGATGGGGGGATCAGTGTTGTAATGAGCCGAGATTGCAGAAGCATGGATTTTAATGGAAGAAAAGGAGAGGCCTTTAAGCAAAAGGTCAGAGAGGTAAAGTAGAATGGAAGAAATGTCAGGTAAAAGAGGATCAGAACCTCGATCCCGCATCCAAATACAAAATCTTTTCCATTTAGAAGCATAAGATTTTCTAGTGCTAGGGCGCCTAACTTCTAAGAGAACATCCAAAACCTGTTTGGGAAAAGCAGAAGGAATCAAAGGCCCTTGTAGAGCCAAGCTGCCAGGCAAAGAGTCTTGATTTGAGAGTGTAGCATCTGACCCTGATGCTGGGACAGAAGAGAAGGAAACAGAGGCAGAATCCATGGAGGATCCAAGAACAGGTGTCTTAAAGTTGGATACCAAAACTGGCGAGGCCAAATTTGGAGCTATCAAAATGATAATCTTGGCTTTGTCCTGTTTTATTTTCAGTAACACCCGAGGCAGAAGAGGAAGAGGAGGGAAGGCGTATCCCGAAAGATTCCTCCAGCTGAAAGACAGGGCATCCACTTTCCAAGCTGTTTTGTGGAAGGACCTGGTGCAAAAGAGAGGCAGCTGATGATTGAGATGGGATGCAAACAGATCTATCCAAGGGCAACCCCAAACTGTTGTAATCCTGCTGAATAAGTTGGGGTCTAGCATCCATTCGTGAGGATCCAAAAGATTTCTGCTTAGGCTGTCTGCTAAGAGATTCTGTTTTCCTGGAATGAATTGAGCTTGAAGATGCAGATTCAGATTTAGAGCTGTGTCCCATAAACTCATGGCTAGTCTGCAAAGGGGGTATGAGTGAGAGCCTCCCTGCTTGTTTATATACCACATGACTGTGGTATTGTCTGTGCGAATCAGATGATGTCCTGGTTGCAAAAGATTCTGGAAGGCTAGAAGAGCATTTTGGACTGCCAACATTTCCTTCAAGTTGATGTGCCAGGGAAGATGCTTCTTTGTCCAATAGCCCTGCTGGCAATTGTTTAGGTAATGAGCTCCCCAAGCATAATCCGAGGTGTCTGTTGTTATGATCTGAGCAGGATGAGGTAGACAAAAGGGATTCCCTTTGTTTAAAGCACAAGCCCTGGACCACCAAAGGAACTCCTTTTGGAGGCAGGGAATCAGAGGTATCATTGTTTCCAGGCTGTGGTAATGCTGAGACCATACACTCTTTATGTACCATTGAAGTTTTCTCATATGAAGCTTTGCATATGGAATCAACAGGATGCAAGAAGCCATGTAGCCCAAAGCCTGCAGGAATTTCCTTGCAGTGAGCTGAGTTAAAGTAGCCAAGGTCTTGAAAATTGATGCCAGCTGTACTTGTTTTTCTGGAGTAAGGAAGGCCCTTTGTAAGCTTGTGTTTAGAAGAGCTCCCAAAAAGATCATTTGTTGAGAGGGGATCAAATGTGACTTTTTTGTGTTCACTGAAAATCCCAGTAGTAGGAGAAGACGCTGAACAAACTGCAGATGTTGAAGTAAAAGATCCTTGCTGTCCGCCTGAATAAGGCAGTCGTCCAGGTAGGGGTAAATTTGAATTCCTTGGAGTCTGCAATAAGCTACTACTGGAGCCAGACACTTGGTAAAGACTCTGGGCAGTAGATAAGCCAAAGGGCAGTACAGAGAATTGAAAGTGTCTCGAACCTGCCTTGAATCTGAGGTATTTTCTGCGTTCCTGTCTGATGGGAATATGTAAATAGGCTTCCTTCAAGTCCAATGTCACCATCCAAGCATCCTGGGAGAGCATGGGAAGAAGTTGTTGCAGAGTAAGCATCTTGAATTTTGGAATCTCCAGAAAGGTATTTAACACTGAGAGGTCCAGAATAGGTCTCCATGAGTTTTGTTTCCTTGGGACCAGAAATAGTCTGGAGTAAAAACCTTTTCCCATCTCTGGAAGTGGAACAGGTTCTATGGCTTTCATGGCCAATAAAGCGTCCACTTGATTTAAGGCCTCTGACCATTGATGTTTTGGCAGATCCGGCCAACCCGAAGACCTTGGCAGAGCATGAAAGTGGAATTTGTAGCCTCTTAAAATCACGTCTAAAACCCATTTGTCCTGGGTAATATGAGTCCAATTTTGGTAGAAAAGAGAAAGTTTTCCTCCGAGAGGGGCTTCCAGGCAAGGAGGACCTGTAGCCCAACGGAGAGAGTCATTGGGTCTGCTTCTTTTGTGATTGAGGTCTGTCTTCTCCCCTTCTAGGTGAAGAAACAGTCCATTGTCTGGACCTGTAAGAGGCCTGAGCCTGCCCCCGACCTCTGGAGCGTCTATATCTTCCCCTTTGAGGCCTGTCAGACGTGGGAAAGGACCAATTTTTGGAGGGCCAATTTCTAGAAAATCTAGGAGGCTGAACTTGTAAAAAATCAGTCTGCATAGATTTTGCTTTTTCTTCCATCTTTTTAATAACCTCCTCAGCCTTGGATCCAAATAAAACATCATGCTGAACAGGGGCATCTAACAGTTTAGCCTTAACCTGTTCTGGTAAATTCTGCTCACGAAGCCAAGCATGTCTCCTGATAACAGTACCAGAGGCTGCGGCCCTGCAAGAAGCTTCTAAGGCATCAAAACCACAATGTAAACTATGTTTGCTAACTTGTTCAGTTGCATGCAATACATCCTGTAATTCCTTGTCCTCTGCACATGCAGGAAAGGTAGAGAGCTTTTGCTTTAGAACAGACAAAAGAAATTGCTGATACTTGAACATGTGAAACTGGCAATTTAAAGCTCTAATAGAAAGGGTAGCAGAAGTGTAAACCTTTTTGCCCCACCTGTCCAAGGCACAAGAATCCTTTTCAGAGGGAATAGGATTTTTAGATGAAGCGGCCTTAGCAGCCCTAGAACCCTGAGAAATGGTTTCAGGATCAGCAGAAGGGTTCTTAAATAAGAATTGATGGGAGTCAGGGACTCTGTAAAATCTATCAGGCTTAGAAGGAGCAGGCGGCAAGGAATCAGGATTTAGGTTAGCTTCAGAAAAAGCATCATCCACAATATCAAGTACAGGAGGAATAGCCAAAGGTCTGTGTTGAGGGAGAAGGAGAAATTCCTAAGTCTCTTCTTGGAAGCAGAGTAATCCTGACCTTCCCAATGAAAATGCTCCCTCATCTCATGTAAGGTTTCCCCAAAAGAGAAATCTTCAGGGGGAGAAGCAGAGGGAATAGAGTCCTCTGCATCAGAATCCTCATAAGGAGGAAAAGAATAATCCTGGTCAGAGGAAGAGACAGAAGACACAGAAGCCTGATCAGATGAATCATAAGGAATATCCTGTCTAGGCCTTTTTTCTGGTGGAGGATGAACCCCTAATCATTGTAAGTAAATCTTCAGCCATCCGAAGTAATTGCTTCTGGGACTTGGGAGCTGTATCCGAGGAAGCTTGAGAAGAAACCCTTGGTTTAACAGGAGTCTTTGACTTTGCCTTTGTCTTTGTAGAAATAATGATATTAGAAGGCCTGAAAACCCCCTCAGAAGCCGGTACCTGCACAGCGGTTCCGGACCCATCTGAAGGAGCGACGTCCGAAGGTCCTGCAGCAGCTAAAATACTAGGCCTAGAAGGCTCCCCGTGGGAGTCCGTGTCGGCTATCGGTTCCGAAGTGGCGGACGACAGGGGCTGCAAAAGCGCCTCACTGACGACCGCCGAACCCAAAGCTGGCTCCGGCTGCAAAATATCATGTTTGGACCTCGGAGGCCTATCCTTGTCTTTGCGTTTCTTTTGAATTCCGGTTGTCGGTAAAGTATCCGACGACATCCTATAATTGAATCGTCTACCGAAATAATTCAAGGCCCAATCGTACCTACGCTTGATAGTGCGAGAATTAAACCTGGCACAGAACCGACAGCAAGAAACGTCGTGGTCAGGGCCTAAGCAAGGTAGACAGTAAGAGTGGAAATCTTTATGAGGTATTTGTTTTCCACACGTGACATCGGAGGAGCAAGAAAAAAGTTTCCCCAACGGGGTACTTAGCTTGAGAAGAGAAGTAGAAAACTTCGGACCGACGACAATCAAAGCACGTTGTCTGAAAACGCCAAACAACGACTTGTGAGCTGCTTTCCACCGCACGGCAAGAAAGACTGGAGAAGATGGCGTCGGCTGTCAGCTTTATACCTCTGCGTTCTGATGTCAGGGTTCTTGCTGGTACAGCCGACGCCGGACCCAGACTTTGGGATTCTGGCCGACCTCGGGCTGCCTGCCGGCAGGATCACCCTACAGTTATGACTGCAACAGTGAAACACGAAGAACATCATGCAAACTCCAAACAGGCATTGGTCGGAGGTCAAGATCGAACCTTGTACCTTGTGCATGGGAGGCAAAGACATTAACCATTAAGCCATCTGTGACTGGCTGCCAAAAAAGCTATTACTAGAAAATGGAAAACAAAATCTAAACCAACTATACTAGAAGTACTGAATACAGTAACTGGAGTTGAAATCTTTAGAAAAAGACAGGAGCAAACTACATAGGAAAAACAGAAGTTATGTTCTTACCATAATGTTCCATCTGTATTGTCCATCTTCATTCCATTAACCTGTGGGAATACGATTCCAAGACTTAGAACTGACAACCCTCCTTCTTCCAAGCTCAAGACTCCTGACCTGTGCTCCTCCTCCCTACCCATAATGCCCCACTCCTCGACAGTACTTAGATCATCGAGTGCAAAACAAAAACTGAATGAAATATGTAAGGAGAAAATACCACTCTGGACACAGAAATAAATATAAAGTTAGCGCTTTCGTTTATAAAATATATAAACTTCTTCAGACCCGGTCTGAAGAAGTTTATATATTTTATAAATGAAAGCGCTAACTTTATATTTATTTCTGTGTCCAGAGTGGTATTTTCTCCTTACATATTTCATTCAGTACCTTAGATCATCTTCGCCAAGAAAAAACATAACAGCTAACAAACATTAGAACTAGTCTACAAAAAACACGCAGATCAAATATGTGTATATGACACAAGGAAGAAAACATCCGGAACTCAAAGGAACAGTGATTCCTTATAAATTCTACCAGGCTTCCCAAAGACTTGGATATTGGGACAGAGGGCAGGAAGGACTTCTATACCTGATGTTGTCCAATTCATTCCATTAACCTGTGGGACAGAGTCCCCAGATACTATAATCCAGACTGGCCATTAAGGAAAGATATTCCGGAGTACAGCAGAGCCAAAGGCACTTCTACTCCTGGATATGATGTCCAATTTGTAATGCATAACAAAAGTATGGGGGTTTGACCAAGTAGCAGCAGCACAAATGTCCTCAATAGAAACTCTAGACCAAAAAGCCTGAGACATGGCCCATGGACCTTGTAGAATGGGCCCTAACTGGTCCTGGTAAAGGAATACCTTTGAAACAGTAAATAAAGGTAATACAGTCTTTCAATCATCTCGGTAGTGTAACTTTGGTAACCACTTTACCTTTCTTTGCATTCGAAAGGGAGACAAACCTGATCAGACTTCCTGAAGTGCTTGGTTCTATGAATATAAAAACAAAGTCTGTGTACATCAAGCAAATGCAAAGTGTACTCCCCCTTGTTTTGATAATCAGGAAAAAAGACTGGAAGACTAACTGATTAATGTTACTCTCCTTAGCCACCTTGGGTAAAAAGGAAGGATTAGTATCCAGGGTCACTATGTCTTTCTGGAAAAATCAAATACAGAAATTTTGTAGAAAGGGCTTTGAGTTCAGACACTCTCCTGGTCAAAGTAATACCTACTAAAACAAAGTCTTCCAGGAAAGAAATTTCAAATCCACTGTAGCTGAGGGTTCAAAAGGGGGATGGACTAAATCTTGTAGAATCATAGTTAAATCCTATGCAGGAATAGGATCTTTCACTGGTAGTCAGAGCAGAAAGGCGCCCCTGAGAAAGGGTTTACATAGTTTTGAAGAAGCAAGAGATAAGGAATCAAACCCATTGTGAAAACTGGAAATAGCAGCCAGCTGGTCTAACACAACTGTTACCGAGGCTGTAAAGGGATCTATCTGTATTCAGCCCAAAAAGAAAATCTCTTCCACTTGCTCTTGTAAATTTTCTGTGTGGAAGACCTATGAGATGAAATCAATATTTCTCAAAGGGGGAAGACAGCCTGGGAGATCTAGCAATCAATGGAAGTGGAGAAACCATGCGGTTAATTTCAGGCCCTGAATGTCTGGATGTGGATGCCACAACGGATGAGAGAACAGATCTGGACTTGAATCCAACATCATTGGGAGGCAAACCAGGTGAGACCAAAGAAAGGTGAACCAGGTTTGTTGAGATCAAAAAGGGGCAATAAGGATTACTTTACTTCGCAAACCATGAGCTTTCTGGTGGACCTTGGGGATCAACAGAAGAGGAAAGGCACAGAACAGATTGGAGGGCCAAGCATGGAGAAGAGAGTCCCTGGGGGACTATCCCTGAGGAGGGATCACGGCAAAATACTTGCTGCTTTTGTTGTTGAAGGGGGAGGTAAAAAGGCTGCAGCAAAGATGACCCCATTTCTGGAAGATCATGTCTACCATTGACTGATTCAGGGGGCCACTCGTGAGGCATCAGTAACACTCGGCTGAGCTTGTTGGCTAAACTGTTGGATTCTCCCCAGGATACATGTTGTTACCAAAAAGTGGTTAGTAGAAATCACCCACTGCCACACTCTCATTGGTCCTCAACAAAGGGGGTAAGACCTGGTCCCTCCCTGTTTGCTGATATACCAAAGCAATGACATATTGTCTTTTTGGACTGCAATAGTTCCCTGAGGTAAAAAAATGTCTAGTTCGTTCAACATCAGAAGAGCCACTCTCGTCTCGAGTACACCGATATGCAATTTGGTCTCCTGGGGTGTCCACATGCCTTGGAGTGTCTGGCCCTGACAATGCCCCCCTCACCCGAACTGGAAGGCATCCGTGGTCAATTTGGCATATGGGTAAGGAAGAACAAATGGGTGCCCTTGAGTAACTTCTGTGGAATGAAGCCACCAAAATAGAGACTCGTTGCACACATGAGACAGACTGATGGAAAAATTCAAAGGATTCCTGAGAAGCAACCATTGTACCGCTAAGTTCCATTGTAATATCCGCATGTGAAAATGTGCCATGGGTAGGAGGGTTATGGTTGTTGCCTTGGAGCCTAATGCTCTGAGAACTAGACAAACTGGGGGTTTTGGAATGGTACAAATCTGGCTGACATGAAATTTCAAATTTGTTACCCTGTCCATCGTGAGATAAGCATAGGACGTCCTTGTGTCTAGGCTGGCCCCTATGAAATGTACTGGCTTGTACCAGATTCAACTGTGACTTCTATATGTTGACAGTTATCCCCAGGATTAGGGCCAACTTGAGAAAGTAATCCCTAGCCTGAAGACGTACATGCCTGGTTGCAGTGGTCAGCAGCCAGTAGTCCAGATATGGAAATATCTGATAAACTTGCAGTTGGTGTTGAGCTGCAGCTACTGCTAGACATTTGTGAACACCCTGGAGGCCGTGGTGAGATCAAATGGAAGCTCCCTTAACTGGAAGTGACTGTCTCCCAGCCTGACACACACAAAACACCTGGAGTGCCTGCCCATTTTGATATGTTAGTATGCATCCTTGAGGTCTACAGAGCACATCCAAGTACCCATCTTTAGGAGAGCTAAGACAGATTGAATCATGACCATTCTGAACTTTATGTTTTACCAACTTGTTGAGATAGGTCAGATCCAGGATAGGTCGCAAGTTCCCTGTTTTCTTGGGTATTAAAAAGAATCCATAGTAAACTCCGGTCCGACTTGATCGGGGCAAGGGAGCCTCTTGGATGGCTCTTTTTTGCAGTATCTTTCTTATTTTCTGGGCTGCATCATCCCTCTGACTGTGTGGCACATCTGGGAGGCGAAGTTTTTGTTTGGAAGTTTTGGAAAAGGGAATGAAGTGTCCACTGGATATGATCCTTAGCACCCACATGTAGTTTATGATGGCCTCCCAGACTTCTGAGTCCAAGGACAAACTTTCCCCAACTGCTTCCAGAGGACATGAGTTGAGCAACATTTCAGGATCACTGGAAAGGCTTGTCCTGGATGGGTTCTCACGACCCCTGATTTTGTGGACACCCTTGGCCTTGTGGGTAGCATTCTGAACATATCCCCCTCTGCCTTGAGGTGAGAAGTCTCCTTGAGTGTCCTGGAAAGGACCCTGCGACTTCTGAAACCACGTCTTCTAACTTCTATGCTGGTTCCTGGAGAAGGTCCGTTGTGGAGTAGAAAAATGGATTTCGATGGCAGACAGGGGCTTACTGACTTTCTTACTCTGAGATAAAGTGTCACGTACCATGGGTCCAAACAATGTGCAGGCATCAAAAGGGGTACTAATAAAGGACAGTTTGAAGGGCTCTGCAAAATTGCACAGCCTCATCCAGGCATGGTGCCATATGGCAATGCTGGAACTGCCTGCCACTGAGGTACCCTCTGCAGCGTGAGAGATAAGCCTCATGGATGCTGTGACGCCCCTGCACTGGCCCAGTAATCAAGGAGCCACAATCTTCACCACTGGCAATAGCTAGGGGATATATACACTGGGAGCATGACAAGTGCACACACAGTAAAGTGCAATTTCCCTTAAGAGCACACAGAGGTCACAGTCAGACTGGGGCAGGTTTCTCCCTCTTTCTCCAGATCCCCAATAAGACTCCCCACTGGCGCTGCTATAGGGTTAAGATCTCAGCTGAGGGGCCAAGCCAAGACCTCCAGCACCCTCTGTGTCAAACCAGTACTTCGTATCCCTGCCCAAGTAGTTGACACACACTTTGAGATTTGGTTTATATACAAACGCGCGCACACACACACACACACACGGAAGGCTGATCCAGGTTTAGTAGCTTTGCTCCCTTCTGTCCAGACTACATGGTAGTTTCCACCGCCACCAACCCCTACTTATAGGCTACTATAAGACACGTATAAAGGGTGTCTAATCCTACTGTGTAATGTTACTATTATCCAAATGGTAGTCTGACCAAGACTTGCAAGGCTATTTAAGAGTGGCCTGTACAGTGCCACCAAATATATATACAAGTACTCTAAGAGCTTAAATATGTCTCAGAAATATCGGCCACAAATATAGGTTTAAATATACTTAATAATAAAAGAACAAGACAGTACTCAGTCAATCAACATAGTAACTTCAGAGTTCAAAATAACAGGAAATATTTTAAAACAACATTGTAAGACAGTCTCAAATAAATGCAGAAAACATCTAAACTTATCTTTACTATATTCCTATCTGTACCTAAGAGAGATACTATGCCCTAAACCTTACCTACAGCAAGGCAAGTGTAGATGAGTGGATGTTCTTGGTAGGTCCAAGACAAAATAGAAAATGCACTGTCTCTCTCAGAGAGTTATTACATCAATATCAAATATTACTGCTGGTTTAGCTTGGATGACATCACTTTTTGTCACCTGACTTCAATTCCCAGACAAAAACAGAAACTAACAGAAATGAACACCTCTGTGTTAAAAATACACATCTCTCAGATGTCTGCAGATCTTGGAAGTCATAAAACAATAAAACACTTTTACATTTGAAACCTAGTAATTACTTCTCTTTCCAAATACTAAAACATCTCGCTCTAGACATTGTGTCTGCTACTGAACTAAAAGTGAGAAATAACATCTTCTGTTTATGGCCCAGCTATAAAGTAACTTAACCTCAACTATTCCTACATTTTACAGGTTAATCTTCTATGTTCCAGCAGGGTACACTGTGGATACATCTTAGCTCAGTACATAACATACAGTTCTGTATAAATCACATCAATATTCACAAATGACACAGAATTATTTAAAAAATTCCAGACAGCTGGGTGGCAATATTTCCCTAGATCACTGAGGCATTGCTTAAGGAGCATAGGGTTGTCAGTCTAGAGGAAAAGGACTCCTGTTCCACAGTAAGCATGGACCTTGGGACTTAGCTAGAAAGTTCCTTGACTAAGTCCCTTTGTAGCCAGGTAAAATGCAACAGAGTTTTCAATGCCCTAAGCACAAAGGTAGATGACTCGTAGACTCTTTTGCCAAATCAGTCCAATGCCCAGGATTCTCTGTTTGGGGATGGACAGAGGAGATTTCCTGAGCCAGCATTTTGGTGGTTGCTGCCACAACCATGGCATCTACAGGGATTCCTCTGGTCCAAAAAGATTTATCAACTGGGGCACTCAAAATCTTGTCGGTGCATTTGGGGATTGGTTCCACTGTATCTGTCTCCTTCCAAACCCTCGACGACACCAGCAGGATGAACAGGTCAGGTGGGGGGACACCCAGGTAGTAGATGGGCTGGACCCGAAAGTCTCCCACAGTATCGATTCCTCTAGGGGAGGGTTTTAGGAAGACAAACCACCCCTTTGGTGAAGGATTTTAAGGATGTCTCCAAAACAGACCTCATTGGGTGATGATTTGGGAGACCCACCACCTTCCTCGAAATCAGTATTCGTTGTGAGAGATTTTTACATGATCTCCTCTGAGCGACCTCCTTCGGAGGGTGCTCCAGGGAGGTGTCAGAAGATCCACTGAGAGAAGGCTATGGAGGCTTTCCTGGACTGGTTGTCCATGCAGCAGCTCAGAGGCCTGAGGCACACAGGTCCAGTATGAGGAGGGGAAAGTTCCGTAGAGATAAGTGCCAAGGATCTCTTAGGAATGGAGAGGACCCTCTCCATGGCCTCAAATGGGGAAGAGCTCCGAACCACAAAGAGCTGCGGCTGAGACCATTAGAGCAAACATCTCCCAGAGAGTATGGGCATCTAGCTCTGAGTGGGGGTTGCCAAGCTGTCAAAGGCCGAGGCACCGAGGGGAAGAGATGGCTCCGAATGCTTTAGAGTCTAGGTCAACCCCCCGGAACCAACCTCGATGCTACAGCTCCAAGAAATGCTCGAAACCAAAGCAGCTGAAGCCCAGCAGGTCAGGGAGAAAGTCAGAGGTGAAGAGGAAATCTCTATCGGTTCCAGCACCCTGGCACTGGGACCACATGGAACCAACAACTCTGAAACCAGGGCACAAATCAGAGAAGGAGATAAAAGTTGGAACGGGGAAACCCTCATGGAGTCAAATGTGGACGGAGCTGACACAAGCCCTATCTGGATCTGTGTTTCGAGAAATTGCCTCATGAGCTTACAACATCCTTGGAGGTCTGACTTCGGGAAGACCCAGAAGTAGTAGTGGAAGGGGGTCTGGAGGATCTCCATGGGGAAAAAAGGCAGACACTTCCTTGCATAATTGGGCAGAGTTGACCCCGGCACCAAAACTGTAAGAGCTAATGCTGAGGGAGCTCCATTCAATCCCGTAGCAACAGAGGATGATCGGAGTGGAGGAGAGGCAGTGGCCACCAAACTCGGAGTAGAGGGAGTCAGTTCTGAAGACTTCCCCTTTTTCCTAGGCAATCTGGAGGAAGATTGCACAGGAGAGCGTCTCCTGGACTCCCAGGACTCCCTGGGCTTTTTAGGGGGGGGGTAGAGTCCCTGATGTAAAAGGCATCCCTGAGGTGGCGGAAAGAGGAAGCAACCCTTTTAAAATCAGTTTGCTCCTCCTATCCACCAGAGCCAAAGGATGAAAAGCCCAACAAATATCACAAGGGGCATCCAAATACTGAGGCCTCAAACAGTACACACACTCCCAGTGGGTATCAGATAGAGGGATCTTCCGCCCATAAGAAGTGCAATTTTTAAAACATAGCAGCTTCTGATCAACCATAAGGAAAGAGAAAGAAAAAAGAAGAGCAGAGAGAAAGGAGAGAATCTTTTCTTTTTCTGTTTTAAGAAAAAAGACCTGACAGGTAGAAACGTGAAAGCTAGCTAGAGAAACTAGAGAATTTGATAGAAGAGCAACATATAGGGAAAGAAACAAGGAGCAAAAAACTTACAAATCACTAGGAGAAGCTCAAGAGCGAGGAACTTGATGCAAACCTGAAGCACGGGAAACAAGATCTGAGGTACTGTGGGGTATTATGGGTAGGGAAGAGGAACTCAAGTCAGGAATCTCTAGCTGGAAGAAGGCAGCTGGTCGGGTCTAAGCCTCAGAACTGTATTCCCATAGGTTAATGGGATGAAGTGGACAACATCAGATAATGGGAATTGTGGAAACAATACATACAGGGGAGGCATGAGGTATAAAAATAGGCAGGACTTAAATGAGCTATGTAAATTGAATGAAAATGATTGGCTATATTATAAGTGATGTATAATGCTTACAACCGGGAGTGTGTCAGTATGGTTTGTGATGTAAAATGCTTGCAACTAGGATTATGACTGTGTGGATTGTTTTTATTTATATAAATGTATGAATGCCTATGTTGTGAGTGATGGTTTAATAAAGCTGTTTCTTGTTTAAAGAAAAAAAGGGCAAAAATTGAATAATTTATGTAATGCTACTTAGCTTATATGATATATAGCAACATATGTGAAGTATACTGCTTGAAAATGTGAACTTGTTAATACAGTTTCATTGCTTTTATACAAATGTAAATTTGCCTACGTCACGAGTGATAATTCAATAAAGGTGTTTAAAAATAAAACAAAAAAAGACAGCCTCCCAGGTGAAAGCAAAAAAAAAAGAGGACATTTGTCCCCAAGAGTGTCATGATAATAACCATGTGATTTGCAGAACCATTATCTTCTAGCCTTCCCTCTCATTCCAAGAGAAGGTCCTTTGAGAGGTGGACAAATGAATATGTATAGCAGGGAGGGTTTTACCATCCTGTTGCATCTCGAGTAGACTGTCTTTTACCTTTGATCAAAAAAGTGTGGACCTGTGAAATAAGGCACTGACAAAGGACATCTTAAAGCTTTCCACAAAGTCACCAAGGTGCATCCAGGCATGCCGGCATACAGTAACACTGGTGCCCACTTCCCCTGCCATGCCATTAACTGAATAACATAGCAGTCACATGGTAACATTCAATATAGACTGTAGGGTAGTAAGCTGGGAGTCCAGAGTCTTCTGGACATCTGCAACCATGTTACCTGGGAAAGTTTGGACAGCTCCTTAGTCAGGTCCCTCTGGAATCATGTTACATGAACCAAAAAGTTCAGTGCTTGAAGGGCAAAGGTCACTGAAATGCATATTTTTTAAACCTGTCCAACACCCTAGACTCCCTGTAAGGAGGGTAGACAGAGGAACTTTCTATTGTTAATAGCTTCTTGTTGACCACTGCTACCACCACGGCATCTACTGGTGGACTTCTGTTCTACTGTTTTCTGCCTTGGGTGCTACCAGGACCCTATTTGGCTTCTTTGGTATTGGTTCCACCATGTCAGGGTCCTTCCAAGCCTGCTGAGCCTTAAAGTAAATCAGGGGATCATTGGGCAGTACTACCCAAGATGAAAGTGAGCCAGAACCAAAGACCTCCAAGAACATGGTCTTGTCTCATGAAAGGTTATACGTGGTCCACCACCCCACCCCCCATTGTTTAATCAATTCTAGGATCTCACTAATGGTGATGTCTTCGGAGAAGGATCTAAGGGAGGCTCCACCTTCATCCAAATCTGTATCTTCTGTGAATGACTCTGGGGATAAGTCTGTTCACTTCCGTAAGTGTATGGTACTCAGATGGGTTGGAATCAGAATGGGAATTCATGTAGTGAGCTATCACCTGATGTACCAACTGTCCCTGTTGGATACAATGAAGGGATGAAGATGCAAAACCCTCTTGAGGCTGGGTTGGAACTGAGTTGAGTGGTAATGCCTTTTCTCTTGGCACAGCCAAAACCCTCTCAAAAGCCTCTGAGGCCGAAACTGCCATCAGCCCCAAGGGACATCTTCTCCTACCCACGGTAAAAGGGGACTCCTTAGCACTGATAGTCCGCGACCCAGAGGTCAATCTCTGATCCAATCTATCAAGTGCTGAACTCCTGAGAGGGAGAGACTGCTCCGATAACTTCTGAGTCAACCCATCCCCTAGAATACCAGCATTGACACTTCGGCTCCAAGATTCTTCCTGATCCAAATGCCTCTGAGCCGAAAGAGACAGGGATACAGTCTGAGCCGAAGTGGCAAGAACTGCCAACTCTGACAAACCCGCACCAGTGCAGGTCAGCTCCAGGATAGTTGGGTCTGATGTATGGCCTGGTACCAGAAATGAGGGGGGTTATTGAATCAGTACTCTGTGTGTTCAGAGTTGACAGCACAGAGACAGCCCCAAGTTGAATTTGCATTATCAAGAACTTTCTCATCATTCTATCAACATCTTGCTTGGTAAGGCTTCTGGATGACTGAACTGAAGATGCCACCAAGGGTAGTCTCAAAAATCTTTTCTCCTGTAGAATAGAAGAATGCAACATTGGACTTGTAAGTTCAGGTGAAAACTGGAGCCAAGGAGAGGAAGGTCGGGTCAGAGGTACTGATGGACCTGACCTCCTTAGGACTTTAGGATCCAGAGATCTCTTCTAGGATCACTCTAGCTTCTCTTTTTCTCTTTCTTTTTCTTTGACTATGAGTTTTTCCCTTTGAGTTTCAAGGGCCCTAGTGCTGAAAGAGGTACAGGCAATGCCCAAACAGTAGACACATAAGGAATGTGGGACTTGAGGGGGGATCTTGTATCTGCACTCAGCACATTTCTTGAGCCCCTGACCATCACACATCTTGTCACAAAAACACAATGAAGATCCTAAGTAACTTGAATACAAAACCACACCAAAAACAGAAGAAAAACAACTATCTACAAGGAAAAGGCTATCACAAGGAAAAAAAACACTATCCTAAAGCCTAACCTTAATTCCATAGCAAATTAAGAATTTATTTATTACAGCCTACACCAAAAGAATAATAAGGAAGAAGCTGGAGATACTAGTCTCTCGGTAGGAGAGGAGGTATGCAAAATTGCAGACATATAAAAAGGATACACTTTTGGAATAATGAGCCCTCATATGAAAATATCATCTGATGCTTCAGACAGCAAATGAGATCAGAGGTAGTAAGGTACAGTACAGGGAATTATGTGTAGGGGAGGAGGTACAGTCCTGGATCAGTGAAGCTTCAGAGTTATTGCCAAGGTTGGATCCAATTGGATTTGACAACCCATACACTGAATTGGACGAAAACAGACATTTGATCTACTATATTAACTTTTCAGAGCCATACAGGCTAGACAGCAACTGTAGGTGGCAAAACTGTGTGCCAAAATGCTGTAAATAGCATGACATCATTTTCTGCCAGTAGGCCATACAACTTTTACAACACTAATTCTGATATGAAATCAGCTGGACGTATAAGTGAATTTAAGTACACTTATCTGCTCTTTTGCATATAGTACTGTATTTAATTTATTTGTGTTTTTCACTGAATATTAACTCAACTGAAGTTGTGGCTGTCTCTCTACAGAGTACTTTTTAGAATTTCTGTGTAGCCATTGATAGCAGTGGGGGGTAGTTTCAGCTCATCACTGACATCCTTGTCTTGCCTTATATAAGGGGTACATTTTGAGTTATCTCTGCTTAATATCAGAGCTTTGGCCGGCAAACATCTAACATCTACCTGAAATCAGCTGGACGTATAAGTGAATTTAAGTACACTTTTATCTGCTCTTTTGCATATAGTACTGTATTTAATTTATTTATTTGTGTTTTTCACTGAATATTAACTCAACGAAGTTGTGGCCGTCTCTCTACAGAGTACTTTTTAGAATTTCTGTGTAGCCATTGATAGCAGTGGGAGGTAGTTTCAGCTCATCACTGACATCCTGTCTTGCCTTATATAAGTGGTACATTTTGAGTTATCTCTGCTTAATATCAAAGCTTTGGCCGGCTAACATCTACCTGAAATCAGATGGAAGTATAAGTGAATTTAAGTACACTTTTATCTGCTCTTTTGCATATAGTACTGTATTTAATTTATTTGTGTTTTTCACTGAATATTAACTCAACTGAAGTTATTGCTGTCTCTCTACAGAGTACTTTTTAGAATTTCTGTGTAGCCATTGATACCAGTGGGGGACAGCTTCAGCTCATCACTGACATCCTGTCTTGCCTTATATAAGTGGTACATTTTGAGATATCTCTGCTTAATATCAGAGCTTTGTCCGGGCTAACATCTACCTGAAATCAGCTGGATGTATGTGAATTTAAGTACACTTTTTCTGCTGTTTTGCATATAGTACTGTATTTAATTTATTTGTGTTTTTCACTGAATATTAACTCAACTGAAGTTGTGGCAGCCTCTCTATAGTTAGTTCCCCACCCACGCTTCCTGTTCTTGTTTTGGTATTAATGTTGGTGGCTTTGAAATTGCCCGCCCCTCTTGTAGATTTGTATTTGGATAATTCTTCTGGGCCCATCTCATCTGCTCACTCAACTGAGTGCAGTAAGATTATATTCTGATTTCAGGCACTCCTACAGTGTACAGAGAAAGCATTTGGGAAGGACAACCCCTGTAGCCTCTTAATCCTGCTCTGTTCCTTCCCTCAAAAAAAAAAAAAAAAAATATATATAAAAAGATATATATATATATATATATATATATCTATCTTATTCATCTGCTCTTACTGTAACTAAGTTGCTCTTCTGCGTGCTATCTGTTCAGTCGCTCTTACTCTGCACTTATTACTGCTTGTTAGTAGCCTTCTAATTTACTGCCTTCTGCACTTGTTTTTAGTCATTTGTTAATTTAATTGCATTTATTTGAACTGTATTTGCCGTAGTGTTGCTACACGCTCGGGTGTGCTGGCTTGCACTACAATTTGAATTGTATTTACTGCTGTTTTAGCTGCTTTTCTGTAACAAAAAAAAAATTCTAAGCTTGTTTCCTGCCTTTCCTGTAACTAGTCAAGTCCAGATACAGACTTGCTGTATCCAAGACTGTTGGTAAGCTTCTGACCCCCCCCCCAAGCCTTTCTGTGTTGGAGAGAAGACTTCTAGCTTATCAGTGGGAGTGGTAAGCACTAGGTAGCCTATCTACCATGGGAAGAGTGGGTTTTGGCCCTGAAATTGTAGTTCATTGGCCATTTGGGCAGTTTTTCCATCTCTTTCTACTTTCTGGTTAAAAGCCCTTTTTGCATTTGGTCCCCGCTTTTCCTATAACTAGTGTAATCCAGGTACAGATTTGCTGTATCCAGGACTGTTGGTAAGCTTCTGAGCCCCCCAAGCCCTTCTGTGTTGGAGAGAAGCCTTCTAGCTTATCAGTGGGAGTGGTAAGCACTAGGTAACCTATCTACCACAAGAGGAGTGGTTTCTGGCCCAGAAATTATAGTTTATTGGCCATTTGGGAAGCTTTTCCATCTCTTTCAACCTTCTGATTTAAAAGCCTGTGTTTGCGCTTGTTTTCTGCCTTTCCTGTTACTAGTCTAGTCCAGGTACAGATTTGCTGTATCCAGGACTCTTTGTAAGCTTCTGAGCCCCCCAAGCCTTTCCGTGTTGGAGGGAAGCCTTCTAGCTCATCAGTGGGAGTGGTAAGCATCAGGTAGCCTATCTACCACAAGAGGAGTGGTCCCTGGCCCAGAAATTGTAGCTATTGGCTGTTTGAGCAGTTTTTTTCCATCTCTTTCAACATTCTGGTTTGAAAGCTGCACTTGTGCCTGTTTCCCGCCTTTCCTATAACTAGCCTAGTCCGGTTACAGAGTTGCTGTATCCAGGATTGTTGGTAAGCTTCTGAGCCCCCAAGCCTTTCTGTGTTGGATGAAAGCCTTCTAGCTTATCAGTGGGAGTGGTAAGCACTAGGTAGCCTATACTCCAAGGGAAGAATGAGTTTTGGCCAATAAATTGTAGTTTATTTGGCTGTTTGGGCAGTTTTCCATCTCTTTCAACTTGCTGGCTCAAAAGCCTATGTTTGCACTTGTTCCCTGCCTTTCCTCTAACTAGTCTAGTCCAGGTACAGATTTTCTGTATTCCAGGACTCTTTGTAAGCTTCTGAGCCACCCAAGCCTTTCTGTGTTGGAGGGAAGCCTTCTAGCTTATCAGTGGGAATGGTAAGCATTAGGTAGCCTATCTATCAAAAGAGGAATGGTTCCTGGCCCAGAAATTGTAGCTATTGGCCGTTTGGGCAGTTTTTTCATCTCTTTCAATGTTCTGGTTTAAAAGCCGCACTTGCGCTTGTTTCCCACCTTTCCTGTAACTAGCCTAGCCCAGATACAGAGTTGCTGTATCCAGGACTGTTGGTAAGCTTCTGAGTGCCACAAGCCTTTATGTGCTGCAGGAAAGCCTTCTAGCTTATCAATGGGAGTGGTAAGCACTAGGTAGCCTGTCTACCATGAGAGGAGAGGTTCTGGGCCCAGAAATTGTAGTTTATTAACCATTTGGACAGTTTGTCCATCTCTTTCAACTTTCTGGTTTAAAAGACCACATCTGCGCTTATTTCCCATCTTTCCTGTAACTAACCTACTGGTTAGCATTAGAAAGCCTTAAACTGATACAAGCCTTCTAGCTTAGGAGAGAGACTTTGGAGTGATTAAGCATCAGTTTTCTGTACTTTCTTGCTGTGCTTAACCGTTTTCCGCCTAAAAGCAGATTTTCCATCATTTACTGTGATTTAAAAGCATGTTTTTTTCACATATTGTACTTATTTGACTGCCTGCACTTTTAAAAAGTTTTTTGTTTAAATAAGTTGTTTAACTGTTGTAGGCTACACACTAAAGTGTGATAGCCTTTTTTGATTGTTTGTAGTCGTTTAAAGCTGTTTTAAGTGTATTTTTTACTGTTTTTGCCTTATCTTTACAAAAAAACAAACAAAAAAAATTGCTCGTTTCCCACCTTTCTAAGCTAGTATAGTCCAGTTTTCAGGCTAGTGCTAAATTCAGGGCTGTGATACTAGTTTCTGAGTTGCCCATACCTTACTTGGATAGAAGGAAGTTTCACTGTTTACCTGTCAGAGAGGGGAGCTTTGAGCAACCTGTCTGTCCCTGGAGGAGTGGTTCCAGCCCAGAAGTTAGTAGTTTAATGGCCATTTTGGGCTAATTTCACTCTCATTTCCCTACTATAAAAACAGCGTTTGCACAGTTTTGCGCACCCGGGCAGTGCCGGTTAGCTACGGTTAAATTATTCCCGGCTCCACTAAGTCTCCTCTTCAGTTTTTCCCTTGAAACTAGTCTCTCTCTCAACCTAAGCCACTCAAAAAGCATCTTACAGCCCAGCACTTGCTCAGACCTAAAAGCAAGCACTAATAAACCCTGACACTGATTGCCCAGAAGGGCAAGGCTCTTTATTCACCCCTCACCAACCAAGCAACTAAGCAGCTCACCCTACTATTCAGGCATGACCAAAGGGCAACTTCAGGTGCACTCTCCAGTCCAGCTGGTGAATCTGGGTATCCTGAGGCAATGTTACAACTCCCTCATGCACACAGACAACCCTCTCCTCCTACCACAAAACACTAACATATGCGAGAGATGCAATTATACAGCCAAACTGGAAGCTAAGCTGTCTCCACCCAAGACTGGAAAAGACAGTCAAGCGGAGAAAGTTAACACTTGCACCACAACTCCAGCCGCACACAGACCTACTAAAACAGCACTGGCAAAAAAATACACAAATACACAAAATCATATCTGGAGGCTCTAAATAAAAACCTGCAAAAGCATCAGAGACCTCCAAAGCAGATACCCAAACAACCTGCACTTCCCGTCACAAACCAGACAACACATAAAACACAAAATCAGTCTGCCGCACAATCACAGCCCTTAAGGCTAAATAACATACCTAACACACTAGTAATAGGTGACTCTATAGTCAGGCACACTGACGTCCCACTCACTAGGCTGGATAAGCAGAAGGTTACTGTTAGCTAGCTGTCGGGAGCCAGAATCTGACACACAACACAAGCACTCAGGTCACTCCAGAACAAGTACAAATATGACTGTCATTGTTCATGCTGGTGTGAATGACCTGAGATGTACCTCCCTGGACTACATGAAAAGAGACAAGGAAGAGCTCTCTGATCATGTAGCCCAGGCTGGTATGACCCTGACCCTGAGTAGCATCCTGCCCTCACCAAGAATGCTACCTCGGTATAAAGAAAAAAATATCAATTTCAACAACTGGCTAAGCTTCTGGTGTCATTCAAAGGGGATACAGTGTCTGTCAGCCTGGGACGACATGCTCGACAAGCCGCGTTGCTTTGCAAGAGACGTCTTGCACCTGTCACCCCTAGGCTTTCGAATACTGGCCAAGGCTCTTGCTACCCCCATTGTGCCTTTTTTTAGGCAAGGCTCAAAAGTCAAACCCACCTCCGTAAACAGTACAATTAACAAAAAACTGAGGGTTATGCTACTCAACGCCAGGAGTTTAAATATGAAAATGCACGTGCTCGAAGCACTCCTCAGTATGGAGAACGTCAACATCTGTGCAGTAACTGAAACCTGGTTCAAGGCTCCAGGGAGTACCCCAGCACTACCGGGCTACAATTCATACCACATGTTTCGGCCACAGAACACGGAAAGGAGGGGGTATATCCATATTCATCAAGGATACCAACACCTACAGGTTAGTGGTGCAGCATGATACCTCTGAGATCATCCATGTGCAACTAACATCAGGCAAATCTACAATGCAAATTGTGGACTGCTACAGATCACCCTCCATGACCCAGGACCACCACTCCAACCTTCTGGAGACACTGTAAAACATGAAGGTCCTACCAAACACCCTGATATTGGGCAATTTCAATTACCCTACCATTCACTGGGAAAACTATTAGAGTACAAATTCCCAGGCCCAGCGCTTCCTGGAATTCATCAACTCAAATGCCCTGGATCAGCTGGTAAACTCCCCTACCAGAGGTGAAAACATATTGGACCTGGTCATCACCAACATGGGCAACAGGTGTTCCACACCGGAGGTCAACTCGTCACTGGTTAGATCAGATCATAAACTAATCACTCTGGATGTCCACACCCCCACCACCACCCCCAACTAAGGAAATCACAGTAAAAAACTTTTCTAAAGCAAACTTCACCTTACTTTTGACAGAAGTGGTAAGATTCACAGCCCCCACACAAAAGGATAATGCTGCCAAAGATGCAGAAACGTTTACAAATGCACTCTATGAGCACCTACAAGAATGCATGGATAATGCCATCCCTAGCAAAACCAAGACTTACTCCTCTAAGAGAAGGAAACCAGTTTGGTGGACCCCTGCAATAAACAGGCTATACAATAAAAGAAGAAAACTTGTTCAGAAAAAAAGCAAATCCCAAGAAGGAAAGACATCACTGATCAGTATCAGTAAGAAACTGAGGTCCCTCATGAAATCATCCAAGGCTAACTTCAAAAGAAAAATAGCCACGGATTCAAAAGATAACCACAAAGCCTTCTTTAGCTATGTTAAGAATCTAAGTGGCAACTCACAGATATGCACTGAACTAGTGCAAAATAGCATAAAATATACTGAACCTACTGATATTGCCAACATCCTGGCAGATAGATTCAGTGCAAACTTCACCCCCTCTCACCTCCAAAAGGGCCCACAACATTACCGGAAAAGTGTAGTGTCCCAAAAATCACAGACGCACAGGTAAAAACAGCCCTTTCAAAAGCCAAAAACACAGGCTGCATCTTGCACGAACTACAGAACGAACTAACCCCCCACCCAAACACGCTGTTCAACCTCAGCCTCTCCACAGGCTACATGCCCATAGAATGGCGCACAGCAATGGTTATTCATCTCCACAAAGGAGGGGCCACAACTGACCCTGGTAACTATCGCCCCCATAAGCCTGACTAGCCTGGTCTGCAAGGCTATGGAGCGCATCATCATGGAACTCATTAACAAAGACACTGGGAACCTATAAACACTTGACCGGACCCAGTTTGGCTTTGTTAAGGGCAGATCATGTCTACTAAACCTGGTGGACTTCTTCGCGACAGTCACCAAGGCCATAGATGAGGGAAAAGTGGTTCACACAGCCTACCTTGACTTCGCCATGGCTTTCAACACCATTCCCTACTTGGGTATTACAGAAAAACTCACCAGCCTGAACATAAACCCCTACATCATGAGATGGGTTGCCAACTGTCTTACAGACAGAACTCACACGGTAAGAATAGCGGGCTCCAGGTCCAACTCTAAACCAGTCACAAGTGGTGTCATGCAAGGCTCAGTCCTGGGACCCCAACTGGTTGGCGTATATTTCTCAGAAGTACAGACAAACACAGGAGGACTATGGTTAACCAAGTTCGCCGATGACTGCAAACTGGGAGCCATAATTGACTCTCCGGCTGACACGGACATCCTCCAAAAGGGCCTTACTGAGAAGTACACCTGGTGTCAAAGTCATGGCCTCAAGCTAAATGCCAAAAAATGCATAGTCATCCCATCTGGGAAAAACAAAACACCCATGAATTACCCCATAGGTGGCAGCCCCCTTAATACAGAAGAGGTAATAAGAGATCTGGGGACCCAGGTAGATAGTAATCTCTCCTTTGACAATCACATTGCCAAAGTAGTTAGGAAATCCTTCTATGTGGCCCATCTAATTACTAAAGGGATCGCATCTAGAAATAAAGAGGTTATAGTGCCCCTCTACTCGTTCGTCACTCATTAGACCTATCATAGCGTACAATGCCCCATTTGGGATGTATCTCACAAGACACTTCCAACAGCTGGAAAGACCACAAAAGTACCTCACCCACAGGATTACTGGTCTCAAACATATGTCCTATGCAGCCTGACTGAAAAAACTCCAGCTGTACTCAGTGTCATATCGCTTACTCAAAGGTGATCTCTGCCTGACTTACAAAGCCATGTCCAACTCAGAATTGATGGACATGCTCCACCTAAAGAAATCCAAGTCACTGCCAGCCACGTGCTCTAGTGAGCTAAACCTCGCCACAACAATAAAAAGAACATGCTGGAGGGATAGATTCCTGTCACAGAGACTCCCCATGCTTTGGAACAAAATTCCAAATTACATCTTCAAGAGAAACCTTGACGAGTGGATGGGTAAGGGATCATTTCATTGGCTCTGCTTGACAGAGGATAAGTTAATTAATCAATGGGGTGGCGAAAGCTGACACACTCTGGCTAGACTTATAAATGCCCTCAGGCAGATAGCCTAGTACCTACCTATGAATCTATGAAAACATAGTTAAAATTCATAACTGATTTACCAAACAATTTCTCTGGAAGCCTTGTCATTATCCAACACACTCCAAAACTATTTTTTAACTAACTCTCTTGGCTACCATATACCACCAGCGACATGACTATTACACTCCACTGCCGTGTAATTAATGTAAATATGGAAACATGCCATATTTTTCGTAACTGTTTGCAAACGTTCCTTGATAACTAAAGTCCTGTACATTCCACAATCATGGCTTCACTGTGTATGCCTACCAAATCATGAGATCTTTATGATGCTAATTTCTTCACTAATACAAAACCTAATATTATTGAGAAATTAGTCTTGACAGTATAATAGGGTTTATATTCATAACTAAAACAAACAGCTGTACATCCTGATGTATTTACCCTAGACAAAACAGACACTAAAATAAGCTGTGTGACACCCACTGGTTGCATAGGCTCCAATTACCAAATATGACATTATGACACTCCATGTTTGCTTTATTTATGAAACTATATAAATACTATTAACTTTCTGCAAACACATTTTTTCAATTACTTAAGATTTGCACATCTCACAGAGATGGTCTCACTACGTGCATGTACCAAAATCATGCCAACTTTCACATGCTGCTATAATAGCTAGCATTGAAAGTATCATTCTTGAGACAGTATCATGAATATCAAAAATAGCTATATAATAACTTTTTTGGTGGGGCTGTAGACCTCAGGATCTGTGCATGTTAACCACCTCTTTTTTCTGACACATTTTACTACCATCTTATGCATACATAGATTTTCTTTTTCATTCGGCTGCTCCCATTAGGAGTCACCAAAGCGGATCATCTGTTTCCATTTCTTCCTGTCCTCTGCATCTTGCTCTGTCACACCAACCACCTGCATGTCCTCTCTCACCACATCCATAAACCTTATCTAAGGCCTTCCTCTTTTCCTCTTACCTGGCAGCTCCATCCTTAGCATCCTTTTCCCAATATACTCAGCATCCCTCCTCAGCACATGTCCAAACCAACGCAATCACGCCTCTCTGGCTTTGTCTCTAAACCATCCAACCTCAGCTGAGCCTCTAATATACTGATTCCTAATCCTGTCCATCCTCGTCACACCCACTGCAAGCCTTAACATCTTTAACTCTGCCACCTCCAGCTCTGACTTCTGCCTTTTAGTCAATGTCACAGTCTCCAACTCATATAACATAGCTGGTCTCAATACCCTCTTGTAGACCTTCCCTTTCACTCTTATTGGTATCAGTCTATCACAAATCACTCCTGCCTGTTCACTCCTCTTCACCTTTCTTCCACACTCACCATTACTCTGAACTGAAGATCCCAAGTATTTAAACTCATCCACCTTCACCAACTCTACTCCCTGCATTCCTCTATCCTCCCTCTCATTCACACACATAGATTCTGTCTTAGTCCTGCTGACCTTCACTCCTCTCCTCTCTAGAGCATATCTCCACAACCTGTTCCCTACTCTCACTACAGATCACAATATCATCCGCAAACATCATAGTCCACAGGGACTCCTGTCTGATCTCTCCTGTCAACCTGTCCATCACCATTGCAAATAAGAAAGGGCTCAGAGCTGATCCTTGATGTAATCCCACCTCCACTTTAAACACATCCAACACTCCTATCGCAGACCTCACCACTGTCACACTACTCTCGTACATATCCTGTACCACTCTTACATACTTCTCTACCAATCCCGAATTCCTCATACAATACCACAACTCCTCTCTAGGCACCCTGTCATATGCCTTCTCTAAGTCCTCAAAGACACAATTCAACTCCTTCTGACTTTCTCTATACTTCTCCTGACTTTCGCTGTACTTCTCCATCAACCCTCTCAGAACAAACATTGAATCTGTGATGCTCTTTCTAGGCATGAAACCATACTGCTGCGCACTAATCATCACCTCCCTTCTTAACATAGCTTCCACTTCTTTTTCCCATAACCATGCTGTGACTGATCAATTGCGTCCCTCTGTAGTTACTACAGCTCTGCACATCACCCTTATTCTTAAAAATCAGTACCAAGCACTTCTCTCCTCAGGCATCCTCTCACTTTCCAAGATTTAATTAAACAATCTTACTGTAATCTTATGCATACACAGGTACTTATACCATTCATGAGTTGCCAAGGATGCCAAGGATAACCATAAGGCCTTCTATGGCTATGTCAAAAACCTAAATGGCAACGCTCAGGTCTGTTCTGAGGAAGTACAAAATGGAACAAAATACATTGACCCTTCTGACATTGCCAACATCTTAGCTGACAGGTTCAGTGCAAATTCCCCCCCCCCCCCCACCACCTACAGGGCCTGTTACCATTCCAGGGGATTGTGTAAGTCCAATTATTACTGATACGTTGGTTAACACGGCTCTATCTAAAGCTAAAAGCACTGCCTCCATGGGACCAGATGGTGTCCCAGGCTGTATCATACACGAGCTCCAAAAGGAATTAACCCCGCATCTTAATACCCTGTTCAGTCTCAGCCTCTCCACAGGATATGTGCCCATAGAATGGTGCATGGCAACGGTGGTCCAGCTACACAAGGGTGGGGCCACAACTGACCCTGGGAACTACCGACCAATAAGCCTGACCAGTCTGATCTGTAAAGCTATGGAGCGAATCATTATGGAACTCATAAATGGAGAGATTGGGAACCTCCAGTCGCTGAACCCCACACAGTTCGGCTTCGTCAAGGGCAGACCATGCCTCCTGAACCTGGTGGATTTCTTTGAGACAGTTACTCAGGCTATAGATAAGGGAAAGGAGGTATACACGGCTTACCTTGACCATGCTAAAGCATTTGACACCATTCCCCATTCAAGTATTATTGATAAGCTCACCAGCCTGGGCATAAACCCTTACATCACAAGATGGATTGCAAACTGGCTCTCAGACCGATCCCATAAAGTAAGAGTAGCGGGATCTATGTCTGAATCCAGACCAGTAACGAGTGGTGTGCCTCAGGGCTCTGTCCTGGGGCCCCTCCTGTTTGGCATATACTTCTCAGAAGTACAGGCAAGCACGGAAGGGCTGTGGCTGACTAAGTTTGCGGACAACTGCAAACTGGGTGCTATAACAGAGTCTCCAGCCGACATGGAGATCCTCCAGAAGGGCCTAAATGAGAATGATGCATGGTGTCAAAGCCATGGTCTCAAGCTAAATGCAAAAAAATGCATAGTAATCCCCTTTGGAAAAAACAGAGTACCCGCAAACTACAACACAGGAGGTAATCCCCTGAAATCTGAAGAAGAAATAAGGGATGTAGGGACCCAAGTAGATAGTCAGCTTTCCCTTGATAACCATGTTGCCAAAGTGGTTAGAAAATCCTTCTATGTGACCCATCTGATCACAAAAGGGTTCGCATCAAGATCTAACGATGTAATGGTGCCCCCCTACTCTTCCCTCATCAGACCCATTATTGAGTACAATGCACCAATTGGAATGTACCTGGCTAGACATCTCCAGCAGATGGAGAGACCACAGAGGTAACTAACCAAGAGTATTACTGGCCTCAAACAGTTGCCCTATGCAGCAAGATTGAAAAAGCTAAGAGTGTTCTCTGTTGCATACCGCTTTCTCAGAGGCGATCTCTGTCTAACGTACAGAGCCATGTCCAACCCAGAATTGTTGAACATGCTCCATCTTAGCAAAACCAAATCTACTTGAGTTACACGCTCTAGGGATATAAACCTCAACACAACAATGAATAGAACAATAACCAAACTCATCCCTTTTCAAGGACCACTTAGCTAATCCCCTCATGGCACGCCCTACAAATTCCCTTTTCACCTGCCATCTGAACATTAGAAGTATTAACAATAAGGTACATGAACTTCATGCAGTCATGGCTGACCTCTCCCCAGATATCTTGTGCCTAACTGAAACTTGGTTAAAACCAACCACTATGGACAATGAAATACTTATCCCTGGGTATAACATACATAGGAGAGACCGAATCTCTAGAAAAGGAGGTGGGGTAGCCATTCTCTATAAATCTGATCTAATTGTCTCTATCGATGTCACTCAACCACCTCAGATTAACAATGCGGAGATCCTTATTTCCAGGCTACAAATCAACATAACTAAATTTATCTATATAATCTGTGTGTATATTCCCCCAGGTAAGAATATAGATACTCTTGAAGCTACCCTGCACTGGCTAGCGAGTCACTTCCCTCAAGAAACCATAGTTCTTGGGGACTTTAATATAGACTGGACCTCCTGCTCCTCTCAAGTCCCTTCCACTCATATAAACCTATACTCCTTCACTCAAATCATTAGCACTCCTACCAGGATAGACAAATCTAACCAAAAAGAGAGTATACTGGATTGGATGCTTATTAATAGTGATCCCAACCAATATACTGCTGGCACCCTCCCAGATAGCCTTAGTGATCACCATCTCACCTACATAATTAAGCACAAAATTACTATCCCAAAGAACTCCACACTAAGATCAGTCAGAAATGGAAAAAAATTCGACCCCACCAAATTCCAACTAGAATTAAATTCCTGTAACTGGACAATACTCAAATATTTACCATTAGATGAAGCAGTACAGTATTTCAACACAAAATTCCTGGAGATTCTTAACTATCATGCCCCCATTCGCTCAAAAATAACTAAGACAGGAGATGTCCCTTGGCTCTCTAAAGAAACCAGGCAGAAAATGCATCTCAGAAATAAGGCATGGTCTGCTTGGCGAACCACTAAAATTCCTCTTGATCATACCATCTATAGACAACTTAGGAATGAAACCAAAAGACTAATTATACTTGATAAAAGGCATTACTATTGGAAACTGCAAACTGATCATCAAAACTGTCCACAAAAATTCTGGGCCGGGTTAAATAATCTTCTACACCCTGGTCGCTCTACCACCCCTGTCCCTGCCACACTCATAGACAAACCATCGAACTTTGTCTCTAATAGCTTTAATTACTTCTTCACGGAGACAATTCAAACCCTCTCCAATCAACTGCCACGTAAATCTCATATCCTTGATACTCCCACCAATAAAAATACTCCCCCATTTACCTTTCAGCCTGTAGCAACATCATTCATTTGTAAATTAATCAAAAAACTTAAACCCACCACACTGTCAGCAGATCAACTTCCAGCTGAATACTTACAAAAAGCAGCTGAAGCGATCGCCTTTCCTGTGTCAATACTCATTAATCGCACCCTTACAGAGGCCAAAATCCCTGACATCTGGAAGGTATCCTATGTAATTCCTCTCCATAAAGGAGGAACTTCCACAGACCTCTCTAACTACAGGCCCATATCTATACTCTCCCCCCTATCTAAAATAATGGAAAAATGTGTGCAGAAACAGGTTATGGAACACCTACTTGCCAATCACCTACTGGTTGATACTCAGCATGGTTTCAGACCTCTCCATAGTACCACCTCTGCCCTTCTTGCCTTCTCCAATACCATCAACACCCATAATAACAATATTATCTCCTCAGCAGTATTCTTGGATCTGTCCAAAGCCTTTGATATGGT
>NC_056729.1:782962573-782967573 GCF_019279795.1 Protopterus annectens
TGATGTGTTTATATATATATATATATATATATATATATATATATATACACACACATATATGTGTTAGCTGTTTAGTAAACAGGTTTCTCTTTGCATTTTAAGACTTTTTATGCTTCTAGTAACTACAGATGTAATGGGATCCTATCTCGCCTACATTCACAACAGATGGGTTCGGAGCCGATCCATCGGCTCCGACTCGGCAACTAATACACTAGCACAAAGTCTCTCATTGGCTGGGCTACCCCCTATCCCAGGATGCACTACACCTGCTTCCCCAGATCTCGTTTGCTGCTTAACAAGCTGGACGTGGTCTCGACTTGGCTGGAGCTAAGTGGTTCTTTTTACCTTATTGGTCCTTGACCTAGGGAATTTTTGTCTATATTAACCAAACAGCTGTTTTAACAGCTATTTCTTACTAGTTCTTATTGTTTTTTTGTTGAGTGCTTGTTTCCTAAAAATTTAATTTGTTCAGTCGGGCAAGGCCCGTTTAAGTTAGAGGGCCTTTGCCCTACCTTTTGAGTGCTTTTACTTTTATTAACCTTTGGTTAGTTGTCTTTTGGGCAAAGCCCGTTTAAATTAGAGGGCTTTGGGCCGTTTAATGTGTTTCAAATTGTTGTGAGGTAAACTTTCAAGTACTCGCGCCAGTGTGTCTCGCGCTTTTCAGTTGGCGCAATTTGTGTGTAGTGCTATACTTGTTGTGGTAGAGTAGTTTTTCCTTAGAGTTGTACTTGTTGTGGCGGCCTGTATCATGTCTAAGGAACAAAAGTCAGGTTTTAAAAAATGCACTCGGTGCAAATATAAAATGTCCATTACAGACAGTCATTCAGTATGTGTTTATTGTTTGGGGCCGAAACATCTGCAAGAGACTTGTAGCGTCTGTCATGCGTTCTCATCTAGAGTTCTTCAAGAACGCAAGAACAAATTAATACTGAAAGGGCTTATCAAGCCTTCTTTTGAGGAAGCCTTAGATCTACCTGTTGCTTCCAAAAAGAAAAGATCGTCAGCTCCGACAAGTCCGTCGGAGCCGACTTCTAAAAAGACAAAATTGACCTCTTCTTCCTCGGCTCCACTGACTTCGGGGCCGAGGTGAGTCTGCCTCGATACCTCCTACCTCGGCTCCATTGCTTTCGAGCCGCAGGTTGGAGTATCGAGGTGAATCACCTCCATCGGTTCCAATGGCTTCGAGCCGATGGAAGTGTGCAGCTCAGACTCTTCCCCTCGGCTCGAGAAGGCTCCTTCGGTGCCGATGGTGGTCCATGCTGTGGTGGAGTCGGCGCCGATAGCATTGGAGCCATTTCGAGCTGGTCCCCTCTCTCTCGGAGCCGAGAGGAAAGTCTTCTCGATTGTCTACCTCCTCTAAATCATCGAGACTTTCAGATTCGGACCTGGATAGGGTTTTACAGAGGCTATTCCAATCTCCAGTGTTTACTAAATTGGTCTCGGCTCCAGCACAGTTAGCTTCGAGCCGATCCCTCCAACACATTCGATTCCTCCTCCAACCTCCTCGGAGCCGTTGGAGTCGGTGGTGGTGGAGCAAAGCGAGCCATACGGTCGGAGCAGAGACCCCTTCGAGGTCTCTCGGTTCCGACTGTGCTTCCTACCCTGTCCTCCGGTTCAGGGTTTGGTACTGCGACCTCTTCAGCCGGGCCCGAGGGGAATACTTTGGGACTGGGTGCTTCTGTGCCTAGTCTTCCTCTCGGAGCATCGGCTGCTGGAATTCCCAGTGCCATCGTGGCCTCTAGACCAGTGACCTCCTTGGATTCTGGAGGGCCGGCCTTGAGGCCATGAGGGAGCAGCTGGCCATGCCTTTGCCAGTTCAGCAAGATTCTACCTCACCGTCCCTAGATTTGGAGACTGGTGCCTCTGTTGTGTTGCAGCCCCGGCAGTGGGGCCCCAGGGCCTGAGGATACCCCCATCGGGGGTTCCCTTCTTCCGGGGGGTCCGTCCGAAACTGCTTCGGTCTAACCCCCACGGAAGAAATTGTGTAAGAGGAAGCACGGAGTCTCCCAAGATGAGTCTCTTTCATCGCATACTGACCTCGATGACGCAGAAGGCTCCCCCTAATCATCTTCGGATGATATCTCCTTCTCAGATATCTTGGAGATTCTGAGACAGAGAGGTGACTGGCAAGCCAAAACCCTTCAGCTGAGGAGTCAGTCTTCCTCAAGGCCTTTGGGGCCCAGGCTTCCGCCTCCTGGATGTGTCCGCCCTTGGATGAACTCCTTGATTTGGTTGCTCGAAGGGTGTGGGAACACCCTGATTCTGTGGAACCGGTGCCTGCGAGGCCCAATAAATTTTGTCAGCCCCCAGAAGGAATTTCTCACAAAGGGTGTGCCTGTAGATGCTTTGGTGGTGGCTTCTGCCACACAGCAGGACGTGGCAGAGGCTTCGGCGCCTGTTCATCCTCCTAATAAGGATTCTAGGAGTATGGATAGGCAGGAAGCGCACCTGTCCTCAGCAGCCTTTACCTTACGGTCGCTGAACTACTTATGTCATTTTACGAGGCTCCAAAGGGATCTTCTCGAAGAGCTAAATGACTCTCTTGTTGGTAACCTGCCTGAGGCGCTGGCCCGACTGTTGGCGCACAGATGACTACCCTCTTTTCTATTGTTAACTCGTCCATGAGGCTCATTTCATATGCGGCCGAAGGCGAGTAGAGCAGCGGAACAGGCGTTGCCCTCAGGAGACAAGCCTGGTTACGCTTGTGTTCGCTCACGGAGGCCTTCAAGTCTTCCTTCACGACGCCTTTGATGGGTCATCTTTGTTTGGACCCAAGGTGAAGGACACACTAACTCGGTGCGAGCAGGAGGGCAAGACTTTGACTGCCGTTGGGGCCCGATTTTCCGCTCCTTCTAGGCCTTACCCCAAGGCTGGGAGAGGAGGGAAAATGTGGTTTAGAAAATCTCAGAAGTCTTTCCCTACTCCACCCAGTGATTCCCCCTCCAGAGGCAGGGGGGGCGGAATTTTGGAAGATGCCGCCCCAGAGGTGGCAGAGGCCCCCGTAACTCTGGAGACCGCGATTCCTTTCGTGGTTCTTCATACAACCAGCGTTCCTGAGTTGTTGCCCGACTGTGCAACTCCGAGCCAGTCGGGGTCGCTTTTTTGGCGCACCCACAAGCTTGGGAATCCATAACAAGCGATCAGTGGGTGCTTCGCATTATTACCGGAGGTTATATCATCCCCTTCAACAAACCCCTCCTTTCTTTAAGGGAAATCCTGGACGTACCACCCAGTCAGCGGGATCAGGCAGCATTAGAGGTTTCAAAGCTGCTAGAAAAAAGAGCCATCCAGCCTGTCCCCATCGACCAGATCGGATCAGGAACTTACTCAAAATTATTTTTGGTACCAAAAAAGACAGGGGACTTCAGGCCCATTTTGGACCTCAGTTCATTGAATCGTTTCAGAAGAAGTCCAAATTCCGAATGGTCACTCTTCAATCTATTCTTCCTTTGCTGGAAAAAGATGCATGGATGTGCTCCCTAGATCTCCAGGACGCTTACTATCACATTCCCATAGCTCAAGAGTCCAGGAGACATTTACGCTTCCGCCTCGGAGTCAGTCATTTCCAATTCCGAGCACTGCCTTTTGGTCTCACCACAGCCCCCAGGGTGTTCACCAAGTGTCTGGCAGTGGTAACTGCTCACCTGAGAAGTCTGGGATTCCAGGTGTTTCCTTATCTAGACGACTGGCTCCTTACTGCCACCTCCGAGCATCTACTACTCCAAGCGCTCAGAGCCACGTTCACCTTGGGCCGTTTCTTGGGGATCACGTTCAATTTGCAAAAATCTGTACTACAGCCATCTCAGCATATTACTTTCATAGGCGCAGACTTAGACACTAAAAGAATGCGCGCCTTCTTACCGACAGCAAGAATTCAGGTCTTACAAGATCAAGTCAAATCCTGTCTCCCCCTACAAAGAGCCCCGGCCCATCGGATCCTACAACTGTTGGGCTCGATGGCGTCGACCATGCTTTTAGTTCCCTTGGCCAGACTTCACATGCGAATTTTACAATGGCTACTGTCGGTTCAATGGTCTTATCAGGAACTTCCCTTGAACCACTTAATCATAATCACGGAAAGTTGCCGTCGAGATCTGCATTGGTGGCTTCTCCAATCAAATCTCGACCAGGGCGACCCTTCATACCTCAACGTCCGTTGCCACTGTGACTACGGACGCCTCCCAGGTAGGGTGGGGGTCATTACCTGGACAGGTCGGTCCAAGGCACATGGCAGATCCAGGAAACGCATTTGCATATCAATGTCCTGGAGATGAGAGCGGTACTATTGGTACTCCAAGCTCTCCATCACGCTCTCCCACAGGGCCCAATTACTATCCTATCCGACAACATGTCGGTGGTGTGGTACATAAACAAGCAAGGTGGAACCAGGTCTTACCCACTATGCAGAGAAGCCATGAGACTTTGGCACTGGGCGGTAGCTACCAACCGCTTTCTAATGGCAACGCACATACCGGGGAAGTCCAATGTGATTGCGGACAGATTAAGCAGGACCATTCTTTTACCCCACGAGTGGTCCCTCAACCAGGGTATAGCTGCAAAAATATTCGACAGATGGGGTCTTCCTTGCTGCGACCTGTTTGCCAGCCCTCACAATGCGAAATGCAGAGAGTTCTTCACACTGTTTCCTTCTCAGGGACAGATTCCCAGGGACGCTCTGACTCACATTTGGCCCCGGTCTTCTACGCCTTCCCTCCGTTCCCCATCCTACCGAGGGTGATACAGAAGGCCATTTACATGGAGAGCGAGATGATTTTGATTGCCCCGCACTGGCCTCGTCAAGTTTGGTTTCCTTTCCTACAGAGGCATGCGATAGAAGGTCCATGGTTTCTGGATCCGGTGCCAGACCTGTTGACTCATCAGTCAGGACGGCTTCATCCGTCTCTCAGGTCCCTGACGTTGGCAGCATGGTTACTCCACTTCCATCCTTAGTCAGAGACAATGCTCTTTCACCGGACGTGGTCCACATACTGTCTTCTTCT